>NC_053139.1:24313277-24364774 GCF_016808335.1 Panicum virgatum
TGAGAAAAATTCCAATGCGACTTAATGGCACAAACTTGTCCACTTAATTGCACCAGCTCAACCCATTTTGCACCGAGTTTTGTGTAGTAATTAACATTGCCAAATGCACCGAAACACTACGAAACACACCAAAACATGAGTTTAGGGTCCAATTGGCTGGATTGGGTGTGTTCGTTCTGAAAAATTCCGATGCGACTTCATGGCACGAACTTGTGCATTAATTCTACTAGGTCAGCCCGCTTTGCATCGAGTTTCGTGCAGTAACGAAACAATCAAAAATGCACCCAACACTACAAAACTCACAACAACATGAGTTCAGGGTCTAATGGGGTGGATCACGTGCATTCGTTGCCAAAAATTCCGATGTGAGTTCGTGGCATGAAGTTTTGCGTTAATTGGCATCAGTTCAGCCCGTTTTGCACCGAGTTTCATGCAGTAACAAAAAATCCAAAATGCACCCAAATACTACAAAACGCACCAATACATGATTTTAGGGTCCAATGGGGTCGATCGGTTGCGTTTGTTGCGAAAAATTCCGGTGCGAATTTATGGCACAAACTTGTGAATTAATTGCACCAGCTCAACCCGTTTTGCACCGAGTTTCATGTACTAACGAAACATTGACAAATGCAACCAAACACTACGAAACGCACCAATACATGAGTTTAGGGTCCAATGGGGTGGATCGGGTGTGTTCATTATGAAAACTTTCGATACGATTTCGTGCCACAAACTTTTGCATTTATGTTCAACCCGTTTTGCACCAAGTTTTGTGTAGTAACGAAACAAATCCAAAATTCACCCAAACAGTACGAAACGCACCAATACTACAGTTTAGGGTCCAATGGGGCGGATCGGGTGTGTTCGCTGCAAAAAAATTCCAATGCGACTTCATGGCACAAACTTGTGCCTTAATTGCACCAGTTCAACCCATTTTGCACCGAGTTCCGTGTAGTAACGAAACATTGCCAAATGCACCGAAACGCTACCAAATGCTCCAGAACATGAGTTTGGTTCCAATGGCGTGGATCGAGTGCGTTCTTTGCAAAAATTCTAATGCGACTTTATGGCACAAACTTGTGCATTAATTGCACCAGTTCAACCCGTTTTGCACCGAGTTTCATGTAGTAACGAAACATTGACAAATGCACCCAACACTACGAAAACGCACCAAAACATGAGTTTAGGGTCCGATGGGGTGGATCGCGTGCGTTCGTTGCCAAAAATTCCGATGCGAGTTCGTGGCACGAACTTTTGCATTAATTGCAGCAGTTCAGCCTATTTCACACCGAGTTTCATGCAGTAACGAAACAATCCAAAATGCACCCAAACACTACAAAACGCACCAATTCATGAGTTTAGCGTCCAATGGGGTGGATCGGGTGCGTTCATTGAGAAAAACTCTGATGCGATTTTGGGGCACGAACTTCTTCTTTAATTGCACCAGTTCAACCTGTTTTGCACTGAGTTTCGTGCAGTAATGAAACAAATCCAAAATGCACCCAAATAGTACGAAACCAACCAATACTTGAGTTTAGGGTCCAATGAGTTGGCTCGGGTGCGTTCGTTGCGAAAAATTCCAATGCGACTTAATGGCACAAACTTGTCCATTAATTGCACCTGCTCAACCCATTTTGCACCGAGTTTTGTGTAGTAATTAAACATTGCCAAATGCACCGAAAC
This sequence comes from Panicum virgatum, assembly GCF_016808335.1. Taxonomy (NCBI): domain Eukaryota; kingdom Viridiplantae; phylum Streptophyta; class Magnoliopsida; order Poales; family Poaceae; genus Panicum; species Panicum virgatum. Next base: position 24,314,961 of record NC_053139.1, read on the forward strand.
ACTACGAAACACACCAAAACATGAGTTTAGGGTCCAATTGGCTGGATTGGGTGTGTTCGTTCTGAAAAATTCCGATGCGACTTCATGGCACGAACTTGTGCATTAATTCTACTAGGTCAGCTCGCTTTGCATCGAGTTTCGTGCAGTAACGAAACAATCAAAAATGCACCCAAACACTACAAAACTCACAACAACATGAGTTCAGGGTCTAATGGGGTGGATCACGTGCATTCGTTGCCAAAAATTCCGATGTGAGTTCAGTGGCATGAAGTTTTGCGTTAATTGCATCAGTTCAGCCCGTTTTGCACCGAGTTTCATTGCAGTAACAAAAAAATCCAAAATGCACCCAAATACTACAAAACACACCAATACATGATTTTACGGTCCAATGGGGTCGATTGGTTGCGTTTGTTGCGAAAAATTCCGGTGCGAATTTATGGCACAAACTTGTGAATTAATTGCACCAGCTCAACCCGTTTTGCACCGAGTTTCATGTACTAACGAAACATTGACAAATGCAACCAAACACTACGAAACGCACCAATACATGAGTTTAGGGTCCAATGGGGTGGATCGGGTGTGTTCATTACGAAAACTTTCGATACGATTTCGTGCCACAAACTTTTGCATTTATGTTCGACCCGTTTTGCACCAAGTTTTGTGTAGTAACGAAACAAATCCAAAATTCACCCAAACAGTACGAAACGCACCAATACTACAGTTTAGGGTCCAATGGGGCGGATCGGGTGTGTTCGCTGCAAAAAAATTCCAATGCGACTTCATGGCACAAACTTGTGCCTTAATTGCACCAGTTCAACCCATTTTGCACTGAGTTCCGTGTAGTAACGAAACATTGCCAAATGCACCGAAACGCTAACCAAATGCTCCAGAACATGAGTTTGGTTCCAATGGCGTGGATCGAGTGCGTTCTTTGCGAAAAATTCCAATGCGACTTTATGGCACAAACTTGTGCATTAATTGCACCAGTTCAACCCGTTTTGCACCGAGTTTCATGTAGTAACGAAACATTGACAAATGCACCCAAACACTACGAAAATGCACCAAAACGTGAGTTTAGGGTCCGATGGGGTGGATCGCGTGCGTTCGTTGCCAAAAATTCCTGATGCGAGTTTGTGGCACGAACTTTTGCATTAATTGCAGCAGTTCAGGCCTATTTCACACCGAGTTTCATGCAGTAACGAAACAATCCAAAATGCACCCAAACACTACAAAACGCACCAATTCATGAGTTTAGCGTCCAATGGGGTTGATCGGGTGCGTTCATTGATAAAACTCTGATGCAATTTTGGGGCACGAACTTCTTCTTTAATTGCACCAGTTCAACCTGTATTGCACTGAGTTTCGTGCAGTAACGAAACAAATCCAAAATGCACCCAAATAGTATGAAACCAACCAATACTTGAGTTTAGGGTACAATGGGTTGGCTCGGATGCGTTCGTTGCGAAAAATTCCAATGCGACTTAATGACACAAACTTGTCCATTAATTGCACCATCTCAACCCATTTTGCACCGAGTATTGTGTAGTAATTAAGCATTGCCAAATGCACCGAAACACTACGAAACACACCAAAACATGAGTTTAGGGTCCAATTGGCTGGATTGGGTGTGTTCGTTCTGAAAAATTCCGATGCGACTTCATGGCACGAACTTGTGCATTAATTCTACTAGGTCAGCCCGCTTTGCATCGAGTTTCGTGCAGTAACGAAACAATCAAAAATGCACCCAAACACTACAAAACTCACAACAACATGAGTTCAGGGTCTAATGGGGTGGATCACGTGCATTCGTTGCCAAAAATTCCGATGTGAGTTCGTGGCATGAAGTTTTGCGTTAATTGCATCAGTTCAGCCCGTTTTGCACCGAGTTTCATGAAGTAACAAAAAAATCCAAAATGCACCCAAATACGACAAAACGCAGCAATACATGATTTTAGGGTCCAATGGGGTCGATCGGTTGCGTTTGTTGCGAAAAATTCCGGTGCGAATTTATGGCACAAACTTGTGAATTAATTGCACCAGCTCAACCCATTTTGCACCGAGTTTCATGTACTAACGAAACATTGACAAATGCAACCAAACACTACGAAACGCACCAATACATGAGTTTAGGGTCCGATGGGGTGGATCGGGTGTGTTCATTATGAAAACTTTCGATACGATTTCGTGCCACAAACTTTTGCATTTATGTTCAAACCCGTTTTGCACCAAGTTTTGTGTAGTAACGAAACAAAGTCCAAAATTCACCCAAACAGTACGAAACGCACCAATACTACAGTTTAGGGTCCAATGGGGCGGATCGGGTGTGTTCGCTGCAAAAAAATCCAATGCGACTTCATGGCACAAACTTGTGCCTTAATTGCACCAGTTCAACCCATTTTGCACTGAGTTCCGTGTAGTAACGAAACATTGCCAAATGCACCGAAACGCTACCAAATGCTCCAGAACATGAGTTTGGTTCCAATGGCGTGGATCGAGTGCGTTCTTTGCGAAAAAATTCCAATGCGACTTTATGGCACAAACTTGTGCATTAATTGCAACAGTTCAACCCGTTTTGCATCGAGTTTCATGTAGTAACGAAACATTGACAAATGCACCCAATAACTACGAAAACGCACCAAAACATGAGTTTAGGGTCCGATGGGGTGGATCGCATGCGTTCGTTGCCAAAAATTCTGATGCGAGTTCGTGGCACGAACTTTTACATTAAGTGCAGCAGTTCAGCCTATTTCACACCGAGTTTCATGCAGTAACGAAACAATCCAAAATGCACCCAAACACTACAAAACGCAGCCAATTCATGAGTTTAGCGTCCAATGGGGTGGATCGAGTGCGTTCATTGAGAAAAACTCTGATGCGATTTTGGGGCACGAACTTCTTCTTTAATTGCACCAGTTCAACCTGTTTTGCACTGAGTTTCGTGCAGTAATGAAACAAATCCAAAATGCACCCAAATAGTACGAAACCAACCAATACTTGAGTTTAGGGTCCAATGAGTTGGCTCGGGTGCGTTCGTTGCGAAAAATTCCAATGCGACTTAATGGCACAAACTTGTCCATTAATTGCACTGGCTCAACCCATTTTGCACCGAGTTTTGTGTAGTAATTAAACATTGCCAAATGCACCGAAACACTACGAAACACACCAAAACATGAGTTTAGGGTCCAATTGGCTGGATTGGGTGTGTTCGTTCTGAAAAATTCCGATGCGACTTCATGGCACGAACTTGTGCATTAATTCTACTAGGTCAGCCCGCTTTGCATCGAGTTTCATGCAGTAACGAAACAATAAAAAATGCACCCAAACACTACAAAACTCACAACAACATGAGTTCAGGGTCTAATGGGGTGGATCACGTGCATTCGTTGCCAAAAATTCCGATGTGAGTTCATGGCATGAAGTTTTGCGTTAATTGCATCAGTTCAGCCCGTTTTGCACCGAGTTTCTTGCAGTAACAAAAAAAATCCAAAATGCACCCAAATACTACAAAACACACCAATACATGATTTTACGGTCCAATGGGGTCGATTGGTTGCGTTTGTTGCGAAAAATTCCGGTGCGAATTTATGGCACAAACTTGTGAATTAATTGCACCAGCTCAACCCGTTTTGCACCGAGTTTCATGTACTAACGAAACATTGACAAATGCAACCAAACACTACGAAACGCACCAATACATGAGTTTAGGGTCCAATGGGGTGGATCGGGTGTGTTCATTACGAAAACTTTCGATACGATTTCGTGCCACAAACTTTTGCATTTATGTTCGACCGTTTTGCACCAAGTTTTGTGTAGTAACGAAACAAATCCAAAATTCACCCAAACAGTACGAAACGCACCAATACTACAGTTTAGGGTCCAATGGGGCGGATCGGGTGTGTTCGCTGCAAAAAAAATTCCAATGCGACTTCATGGCACAAACTTGTGCCTTAATTGCACCAGTTCAACCCATTTTGCACTGAGTTCCGTGTAGTAACGAAACATTGCCAAATGCACCGAAACGCTACCAAATGCTCCAAAACATGAGTTTGGTTCCAATGGTGTGGATCGAGTGCGTTCTTTGCGAAAAATTCCAATGAACTTAATGGTTCAAACTTGTGCATTAATTGCACCAGTTCAACCCGTTTTGCACCGAGTTTCATGTAGTAACGAAACATTGACAAATGCACCCAAACACTACGAAAACGCATCAAAACATGAGTTTAGGGTCCGATGGGGTGGATCGCGTGCGTTCGTTGCCAAAAATTCAGATGCGAGTTCGTGGCACGAACTTTTGTATTAATTGCAGCAGTTCAGCCTATTTCACACCGAGTTTCATGCAGTAACGAAACAATCCAAAATGCACCCAAACACTACAAAACGCACCAATTCATGAGTTTAGCGTCCAATGTGGTGGATCGGGTGCGTTCATTGAGAAAAACTCTGATGCGATTTTGGGGCACGAACTTCTTCTTTAAGTGCACCAGTTCAACCTGTTTTGCACTGAGTTTCGTGCAGTAACGAAACAAATCCAAAATGCACCCAAATAGTACGAAACCAACCAATACTTGAGTTTAGGGTCCAATGGGTTGGCTCGGGTGCGTTCGTTGCGAAAAATTCCAATGCGACCTAATGGCACAAACTTGTCCATTATTGCACTAGCTCAACCCATTTTGCACCGAGTTTTGTGTAGTAATTAAACATTGCCAAATGCACCGAAACACTACGAAACACACCAAAACATGAGTTTAGGGTCCAATTGGCTGGATTGGGTGTGTTCGTTCTTAAAAATTCCGATGCGACTTCATGGCACGAACTTGTGCATTAATTCTACTAGTTCAGCCTGCTTTGCATCGAGTTTTGTGCAGTAACGAAACAATCCAAAATGCACCCAAACACTACAAAACTCACAACAACATGAGTTCAGGGTCTAATGGGGTGGATCACGTGCATTCGTTGCCAAAAATTCCGATGTGGGTTCGTGGCCTGATGTTTTGCGTTAATTGCATCAGTTCAGCCCGTTTTGCACCAAGTTTCATGCAGTAACAAAAAAAATCCAAAATGCACCCAAATACTACAAAACGAACCAATACATGATTTTTAGGGTCCAATGGGGTCGATCGGTTGCGTTTGTTGCGAAAAATTCCGGTGCGAATTTATGGCACAAACTTGTGAATTAATTGCACCAGCTCAACCCGTTTTGCACCAAGTTTCATGTACTAACGAAACATTGACAAATGCAACCAAACACTACGAAATGCACCAATACATGAGTTTAGGGTCCAATGGGGTGGATCAGGTGTGTTCATTGCGAAAACTTTTGATACGATTTCGTGCCACAAACTTTTGCATTTATGTTCAACCCGTTTTGCACCAAGTTTTGTGTAGTAACGAAACAAATCCAAAATGCACCTAAACAGTATGAAACGCACCAATACTATAGTTTAGGGTCCAATGGGGCGGATCGGGTGTGTTCGCTGCAAAAAAATTCCAATGCGACTTCATGGCACAAACTTGTGCCTTAATTGCACCAGTTCAACCCAATTTGCACCGAGTTCCATGTAGCAACGAAACATTGTTAAATGCACCAAAACACTACGAAAGGCTCCAAAACATGAGTTTGGTTCCAATGGGGTGGATCGAGTGCGTTCTTTGCGAAAAATTCTGATGCGACTTTATGGCACAAACTTGTGCATTAATTGCGCCAGTTCAACCCGTTTTGCACTGTGTTTCATGCAGTAACGAAACATTGACAAATGCACCCAAACACTACGAAAACGCACCAAAACATGAGTTTAGGGTCCAATGGGGTGGATCGCGTGCGTTCGTTGCCAAAAAGTCCGATGCGAGTTCGTGGCACGAAGTTTTGCATTAATTGCACCAGTTCAGCCAATTTCGCACCGAGTTTCATGCAGTAACGAAACAATCCAAAATGCACCCAACCACTACAAAATGCATCAATTCATTAGTTTAGCGTCCAATGGGGTGGATCGGGTGCGTTCATTGCGAAAAACTCTGATGTGATTTCGTGGCACAAACTTCTTCATTAATTGCACTAGTTCAACCCATTTTGCACCGAGTTCCGTGTAGTAACGAAACATTGCCAAATGCACCGAAACACTACGAAATGTTCCAGAACATGAGTTTGGCTCCAATGGGGTGGATCTAGTGCGTTCTTTGCGAAAAAATATGATGCGACTTTATGGCACAAACTTGTGCATTAGTTGCACCAGTTCAACCCGTTTTACACCGAGCTTCATGTAGTAACCAAACATTGACAAATGCACCCAAACACTACGAAAACGGACCAAAACATGAGTTTAGGGTCCAATGGGGTGGACCGCGTGCGTTCGTTCCCAAAAATTCTGATGCAAATTCGTGACACGAATTTTTGCATTAATTGCACCAGTTCAGCCTATTTCGCATCAAGTTTCATGCAGTAACAAAATAATCCAAAATGCACCCAAACACTACAAAACGCACCAATTCATGAGTTTAGCGTCCAATGGGTGGATCGGGTGCGTTCATTGCGAAATTTCTGATGCGATTTCGTGGCACGAACTTCTTCATTAATTGCACCAGTTCAACCCGTTTTGCACCGAGTTCAAGTAGTAATGAAACATTGACAATTGCACCCAAACACTACCAAAATGCACCAAAACATGAGTTTAGGGTCCAATGGGATGGATCTCGTGCGTTCGTTGCCAAAAATTCCGATGCGAGTTCGTGGAACGAACTTTTGCATTAATTGCACCTGTTCAGCCTATTTCGCATCAAGTTTCATGCAGTAACGAACAATCCAAAATGCACCCAAACACTACAAAATGCACCAATTGATTAGTTAGCGTCCAATGGGGTTGATCGGGTGCGTTCATTTCGAAAAACTCTAATGCGATTTCGTGGCACGAACTTCTTCATTATTGCACTAGTTCAACCCCTTTTGCGCCGAGTTCCGAAACATTGCCAAATGCACCGAACACTATAAATGCTCCAGAACATGAGTTTGGTTCCAATGGGGTGGATCGAGTGCGTTCTTTGCGAAAAATTCTGATGCGACTTTATGGTACAAACTTGTGTATTAATTGCACCAGTTCAACCCGTTTTGCACCATGTTTCATGTAGTAACGAAACTTTGACAAATGCACCCAAACACTACGAAAACGCACCTAAACATGAGTTTAGGGTCCAATGGGGTGGATCACGTGCGATCGTTGCCAAAAATTCCTATGCGAGTTCGTGGCACGAACTTTTGCATTAATTGCACTATTTCAGCCTATTTCGCACTGAGTTACATGCAGTAAAGAAACAATCCAAAATGCACCCAAACACTACAAACGTGCCAATTCATGAGTTTAGCGTCCAATGGGGTGGATCGGGTGCGTTCATTGCGAAAAACTCTGATGCGATTTCGTGGCACGAACTTCTTCATTAATTGCACTAGTTCAACCCATTTTGCGCCGAGTTCCGAAACATTGCCAAATGCACCGAAACACTACGAAATGCTCCAGAATATGAGTTTGGTTCCAATGGGGGGGGATCGAGTGCGTTCTTTGCGAAAAATTATGATGAGACTTTATGGCACAAACATGTGCATTAATTACACCAGTTCAACCCGTTTTGCACCGAGTTTCATGTAGTAACGAAACATTGATAAATGCACCCAACCACTACGAAAACGCACCAAAACCTGAGTTTAGGGTCCAATTGGGGTGGATCGCGTGCGTTCGTTGCCAAAAATTTCCGATGCGAGTTCGTGGCACGAACTTTTGCATTAATTGCACTAGTTCAGCCTATTTCGCAACGAGTTTCATGCCGTAACGAAACACATCCAAAATGCACCCAACACACTACAAAATGCATCAATTCATAGTTTAGCGTCCAATGGGGTGGATCGGGTGCGTTCATTGCGAAATTTCTGATGCGATTTCGTGGCACGAACTTCTTCATTAATTGCACCAGTTCAACCCGTTTTGCACCGAATTTCATGTAGTAACGAAACATTGCCAAATGCACCGAAACACTACGAAATGTTCCAGAACATGAGTTTGGTTCCAATGGGGTGGATCTAGTGCGTTTCTTTGCGAAAAATTCCGATGCGACTTTATGGCACAAACTGCATGTTACACCAGTCCAACCCGTTTTACAGTTTCATGTAGTAACGAAACATTGACAAATGCACCCAAACACTACGAAAACGGAACAAAACATGAGTTTAGGGTCCAATGGGGTGGACCGCATGCGTTCGTTGCCAAAAATTCCGATGCGATTTCGGGGCACGAACTTTTGCATTAATTGCACCAGTTCAGCCTATTTCGCACCGAATTTCATGCAGTAACGAAACAATCCAAAATGCACCAATTCAAGAGTTTAGCGTCCAATGGGGTGGATCGGGTGCATTCATTGCGAAAAACTCTGATGCGATTTCGTGGCACAAACTAGTGGCTTAATTGCACCAGTTCAACCCATTTTGCACCGAGTTCCGTGTAGTAACGAAACATTGCCAAATGCACCAAAACACTACGAGATGCTCCAAAACATGAGTTTGTTCCAATGGGGTGGATCGAGTGCGCTCTTTGTGAAAAATTCCGATGCGACTTTATGGCACAAACTTGTGCATTAATTTCACCAGTTCAACCCGTTTTGCACCGCGTTTCATGCAGTAACGAAACATTGACAAATGCACCCAAACACTATGAAAATGCACCAAAACATGAGTTTAGGGTCCAATGGGGTGGATCGCATGCGTTCGTTACCAAAAATTCCGATGCGAGTTCGTGCCACGAACTTTTGCATTAATTGCACCAGTTCAGCCTATTTCGCACTGAGTTTCATGCAGTAAAGAAACAATCCAAAATGCACCCAAACACTACAAAACACACCAATTCATGAGTTTAGCGTCCAATGGGGTGGATCGGGTGCGTTCATTGCGAAAAACTCTAATGCGATTTTGTGGAACCAACTTCTTCAGTAATTGCACCAGTTCAACCCATTTTGCTCCGAGTTCCGTGTAGTAACGAAACATTGCCAAATACACCAAAACACTACGAAATGCTCCAAAACATGAGTTTGGTTCCAATGGGGTGGATCGAGTGTGTTCTTTGCGAAAAATTCCGATGCGACTTTATGGTACAAACTTGTGAATTAAATGCATCAGTTCAACCCATTTTGCACCGAGTTCCGTGTAGTAACAAAACATTGCCAAATGCACCAAAACACTACGTAATGCTCCAAAACATGAGTTTGGTTCCAATGGGGTGGATCGAGTGCGTTCTTTGCGAAAAATTCCGATGCGACTTTATGGCACAAACTTGTGCATTAATTGCACCAGTTGAACCCATTTTGCACCTAGTTTTATGTACTAACGAAACATTGACAAATGCACCCAAACACTATGAAAACGCTCCAAAACATGAGTTTAGGGTCCATTAGGGTGGATCGCGTCATTCGTTGCCAAAAATTCCGATGTGAGTTTGTGGCACGAACTTTTGCATTAATTGCACCAGTTCAGCCTATTTCGCATCAAGATTCATGCAGTAACGAAACAATCCAAAATGCACCCAAACACTACAAAATGCACCAATTGATGAGTTTAGCGTCCAATGGGGTTGATCGGGTGCGTTCATTGCGAAAAACTCTGATGCGATTTCGTGGCACGAACTTCTTCATTAATTGCAACAGTTCAACAAATTGTGCACCAAGTTCCGTGTAGTAACGAAACATTGCCAAATGCACCGAAACACTACAAAATGCTCCAGAACATGAGTTTGGATCTAATGGGGTAGATCGAGTGTGTTTTTTGCGAAAAATTCTGATGCGACTTAATGGCACAAACTTGTGCATTAATTGCACTAGTTCAACCCGTTTTGCACCGAGTTTCATGTAGTAACGAAACATTGACAAATGCACCCAAACACTACGAAAATGCACCAAAACATGAGTTTAGGGTCCAATGGGGTGGATCACGAGCGTTCGTTGCCAGAAATTCTAATGCGAGTTCGTGGCACGAACTTTTGCATTAATTGCATCAGTTTAGCCTATTTCGCACTGAGTTTCTTGCAGTAAAAAAACAATCCAAAATGCACCCAAACACTACAAAACGCACCAATTCATGAGTTTAGCGTCCAATGGGGTGGATCGGTGCGTTCATTGCGAAAAACTCTGATGCGATTTCGTGGCACGAACTTCTTATTAATGGCACTTCAGTACGACTAGCACCCAACATACAACCCATTGTTTACGGTCCACTGGGTGGAGTTTCGTTGCGAAAACCGATAATGCACAAAATTGCACCAAGTTCCAGTAGTACGAAACTTGCAAATGCACCGAAACCTCGAAATGCTTCATACCTTGAGTTTCCGTTCGCCATGGGGTGGATCGAGTGCAAATGCTTTGCGAAAAAATTCTGATTCGACTTTAATGGCACAAACAGTGTGGCATTAATGGGCAAACCAGTTCAACCCGTTTGCACCGAGTTTCATGTAGTAACGAAACATTGACAAATGCACCCAAACACTACGAAACGCACCAAAACATGAGTTTAGGGTCCAATTGGCTGGATTGGGTGTGTTCGTTCTGAAAAATTCCGATGCGACTTCATGGCACGAACTTGTGCATTAATTCTACTAGTTCAGCCCGCTTTGCATCGAGTTTCGTGCAGTAACGAAACAATCCTAAATGCACCCAAAAACTACAAAATGCACAAGAACATGAGTTCATGGTCTAATGGGGTGGATCAGGTGCATTCGTTGCCAAAAATTCCGATGTGAGTTCGTGGCATGAAGTTTTGCATTAATTGCATCAATTCAGCCTGTTTTGCTCCGAGTTTCATGCAGTAACAAAAAAAATCCAAAATGCACCCAAATACTACAAAACGAAACAATACATGATTTTAGGGTCCAATGGGGTCGATCGGTTGCGTTTGTTGCGAAAAATTCCGATGCCAATTTATGGCACAAACTTGTGAATTAATTGCACCAGCTCAACTCAGTTTTGCAACGAGTTTCATGTACTAACGAAACTTTGACAAATGCAACCAAACACTACGAAACGCACCAATACATGAGTTTAGGGTCAAATGGGGTGGATCGGGTGTGTTCATTAGCGAAAACTTTCGATACGATTTCGTGCCACGAACTTTTGCATTTATGTTCAACACTTTTTGCACCAAGTTTTGTGTAGTAACGAAACAAATCCAAAATGCACAAAAACAGTACGAAACGCACCAATATTACAGTTTACGGTCCAATGGGGCGGATCGGGTGTGTTCGTTGCAAAAAAAATTCCAATGCGACTTCATGGCACAAACTAGTGGCTTAATTGCACCAGTTCAACCCATTTTGCATCGAGTTCCGTGTAGTAACAAAACATTGCCAAATGCACCGAAACACTACGAAATACTCCAGAACATGAGTTTGGTTCCAATGGGGTGGATCGAGTGCATTCTTTGCGAAAAATTCCGATGCGACTTTATGGCACAAACTTGTGCATTAATTGCACCAGTTCAACCCGTTTTGCATCGAGTTTCATGTAGTAACGAAACATTGACAAATGCACCCAAACACTACGAAAACGCACCAAAACATGAGTTTTGGGTCCAATGGGGTGGATCGTGTGCGTTCGTTACCAAAAATTCCGATGCGAGTTCGTGGCACGAACTTTTGCATTAATTGCACCAGTTCAGCCTATTTCGCACTGAGTTTCATGCAGTAAAGAAACAATCCAAAATGCACCCAAACACTACAAAACACACCAATTCATGAGTTTAGCGTCCAATGGGGTGGATCGGGTGCGTTCATTGCGAAAAACTCTAATGCGATTTTGTGGAACCGAACTTCTTCAGTAATTGCACCAGTTCAACCCATTTTGCTCCGAGTTCCGTGTAGTAACGAAACATTGCCAAATACACCAAAACACTACGAAATGCTCCAAAACATGAGTTTGGTTCCAATGGGGTGGATCGAGTGTGTTCTTTGCGAAAAATTCCGATGCGACTTTATGGTACAAACTTGTGCATTAAATGCATCAGTTCAACCCATTTTGCACCGAGTTCCGTGTAGTAACAAAACATTGCCAAATGCACCAAAACACTACGTAATGCTCCAAAACATGAGTTTGGTTCCAATGGGGTGGATCGAGTGCGTTCTTTGCGAAAAATTCCGATGCGACTTTATGGCACAAACTTGTGCATTAATTGCACCAGTTGAACCCATTTTGCACCTAGTTTTATGTACTAACGAAACATTGACAAATGCACCCAAACACTATGAAAACGCTCCAAAACATGAGTTTAGGGTCCATTAGGGTGGATCGCGTCATTCGTTGCCAAAAATTCCGATGTGAGTTTGTGGCACGAACTTTTGCATTAATTGCACCAGTTCAGCCTATTTCGCATCAAGATTCATGCAGTAACGAAACAATCCAAAATGCACCCAAACACTACAAAATGCACCAATTGATGAGTTTAGCGTCCAATGGGGTTGATCGGGTGCGTTCATTGCGAAAAACTCTGATGCGATTTCGTGGCACGAACTTCTTCATTAATTGCAACAGTTCAACAAATTGTGCACCAAGTTCCGTGTAGTAACGAAACATTGCCAAATGCACCGAAACACTACAAAATGCTCCAGAACATGAGTTTGGATCTAATGGGGTAGATCGAGTGTGTTCTTTGCGAAAAATTCTGATGCGACTTAATGGCACAAACTTGTGCATTAATTGCACTAGTTCAACCCGTTTTGCACCGAGTTTCATGTAGTAACGAAACATTGACAAATGCACCCAAACACTACGAAAATGCACCAAAACATGAGTTTAGGGTCCAATGGGGTGGATCACGAGCGTTCGTTGCCAGAAATTCTGATGCGAGTTCGTGGCACGAACTTTTGCATTAATTGCATCAGTTTAGCCTATTTCGCACTGAGTTTCATGCAGTAAAAAAACAATCCAAAATGCACCCAAACACTACAAAACGCACCAATTCATGAGTTTAGCGTCCAATGGGGGTGGATCGGGTGCGTTCATTGCGAAAAACTCTGATGCGATTTCGTGGCACGAACTTCTTTATTAACTTGCACCATGTTCAACCTTATTTGGCACCTGACGTTTTCGTGCAGTAACGAAACAAATCCAATGCACCCAAATAGTAGGAAACACCAATAAAGGAGTTTAGGTACAAGGGGGTGGCTCGGATGCGTTCGTTGCGAAAAATTCCAATGCGACTTAATGCACACCAACTTTGTCCCTTAATTGCACCATCTAAACCATTTGCACCCGAGTTTTGTGTAGTAATTAGCATTCCAATGCACCGAAACACTACGAAACACACCAAACATGAGTTTAGGTCCAATTGGCTGGATGGGGTGTTGTCGTTCTGAAATAAGTTCCGATGCGACTTCATGGCACGAACTTGTGCATTAATTCTACTAGTTCAGCCCGCTTTGCATCGAGTTTCGTGCAGTAACGAAACAATCCTAAATGCACCCAAAAACTACAAAATGCACAAGAACATGAGTTCATGGTCTAATGGGGTGGATCAGGTGCATTCGTTGCCAAAAATTCCGATGTGAGTTCGTGGCATGAAGTTTTGCATTAATTGCATCAATTCAGCCTGTTTTGCTCCGAGTTTCATGCAGTAACAAAAAAAATCCAAAATGCACCCAAATACTACAAAACGAAACAATACATGATTTTAGGGTCCAATGGGGTCGATCGGTTGCGTTTGTTGCGAAAAATTCCGATGCCAATTTATGGCACAAACTTGTGAATTAATTGCACCAGCTCAACTCGTTTTGCAACGAGTTTCATGTACTAACGAAACTTTGACAAATGCAACCAAACACTACGAAACGCACCAATACATGAGTTTAGGGTCAAATGGGGTGGATCGGGTGTGTTCATTGCGAAAACTTTCGATACGATTTCGTGCCACGAACTTTTGCATTTATGTTCAACACTTTTTGCACCAAGTTTTGTGTAGTAACGAAACAAATCCAAAATGCACAAAAACAGTACGAAACGCACCAATATTACAGTTTACGGTCCAATGGGGCGGATCGGGTGTGTTCGTTGCAAAAAAAATTCCAATGCGACTTCATGGCACAAACTAGTGGCTTAATTGCACCAGTTCAACCCATTTTGCATCGAGTTCCGTGTAGTAACAAAACATTGCCAAATGCACCGAAACACTACGAAATACTCCAGAACATGAGTTTGGTTCCAATGGGGTGGATCGAGTGCATTCTTTGCGAAAAATTCCGATGCGACTTTATGGCACAAACTTGTGCATTAATTGCACCAGTTCAACCCGTTTTGCATCGAGTTTCATGTAGTAACGAAACATTGACAAATGCACCCAAACACTACGAAAACGCACCAAAACATGAGTTTTGGGTCCAATGGGGTGGATCGTGTGCGTTCGTTACCAAAAATTCCGATGCGAGTTCGTGGCACGAACTTTTGCATTAATTGCACCAGTTCAGCCTATTTCGCACTGAGTTTCATGCAGTAAAGAAACAATCCAAAATGCACCCAAACACTACAAAACACACCAATTCATGAGTTTAGCGTCCAATGGGGTGGATCGGGTGCGTTCATTGCGAAAAACTCTAATGCGATTTTGTGGAACCAACTTCTTCAGTAATTGCACCAGTTCAACCCATTTTGCTCCGAGTTCCGTGTAGTAACGAAACATTGCCAAATACACCAAAACACTACGAAATGCTCCAAAACATGAGTTTGGTTCCAATGGGGTGGATCGAGTGTGTTCTTTGCGAAAAATTCCGATGCGACTTTATGGTACAAACTTGTGCATTAAATGCATCAGTTCAACCCATTTTGCACCGAGTTCCGTGTAGTAACAAAACATTGCCAAATGCACCAAAACACTACGTAATGCTCCAAAACATGAGTTTGGTTCCAATGGGGTGGATCGAGTGCGTTCTTTGCGAAAAATTCCGATGCGACTTTATGGCACAAACTTGTGCATTAATTGCACCAGTTGAACCCATTTTGCACCTAGTTTTATGTACTAACGAAACATTGACAAATGCACCCAAACACTATGAAAACGCTCCAAAACATGAGTTTAGGGTCCATTAGGGTGGATCGCGTCATTCGTTGCCAAAAATTCCGATGTGAGTTTGTGGCACGAACTTTTGCATTAATTGCACCAGTTCAGCCTATTTCGCATCAAGATTCATGCAGTAACGAAACAATCCAAAATGCACCCAAACACTACAAAATGCACCAATTGATGAGTTTAGCGTCCAATGGGGTTGATCGGGTGCGTTCATTGCGAAAAACTCTGATGCGATTTCGTGGCACGAACTTCTTCATTAATTGCAACAGTTCAACAAATTGTGCACCAAGTTCCGTGTAGTAACGAAACATTGCCAAATGCACCGAAACACTACAAAATGCTCCAGAACATGAGTTTGGATCTAATGGGGTAGATCGAGTGTGTTCTTTGCGAAAAATTCTGATGCGACTTAATGGCACAAACTTGTGCATTAATTGCACTAGTTCAACCCGTTTTGCACCGAGTTTCATGTAGTAACGAAACATTGACAAATGCACCCAAACACTACGAAAATGCACCAAAACATGAGTTTAGGGTCCAATGGGGTGGATCACGAGCGTTCGTTGCCAGAAATTCTAATGCGAGTTCGTGGCACGAACTTTTGCATTAATTGCATCAGTTTAGCCTATTTCGCACTGAGTTTCATGCAGTAAAAAAACAATCCAAAATGCACCCAAACACTACAAAACGCACCAATTCATGAGTTTAGCGTCCAATGGGGGTGGATCGGGTGCGTTCATTGCGAAAAACTCTGATGCGATTTCGTGGCACGAACTTCTTTATTAATTGCACCAGTTCAACCTATTTTGCACCAAGTTTCGTGCAGTAACGAAACAAATCCAAAATGCACCCAAACAGTACGAAACGAACCGATACTTGAGTTTACGGTCCAATGGGGTGGATCGGGTGTGTTCGTTGCGAAAAATTCCAATGCGACTTAATGACACAAACTTGTCCATTAATTGCACCAAGTTCCATGTAGTAACGAAACATTGCCAAATGCACCGAAACACTACGAAATGCTTCAGAACATGAGTTTCGTTCCAATGGGGTGGATCGAGTGCATGCTTTGCGAAAAATTCTGATTCGACTTTATGGCACAAACATGTGCATTAATTGCACCAGTTCAACCCGTTTTGCACCGAGTTTCATGTAGTAACGAAACATTGACAAATGCACCCAAACACTACGAAAACGCACCAAAACATGAGTTTAGGGTCCAATTGGCTGGATTGGGTGTGTTCGTTCTGAAAAATTCCGATGCGACTTCATGGCACGAACTTGTGCATTAATTCTACTAGTTCAGCCCGCTTTGCATCGAGTTTCGTGCAGTAACGAAACAATCCTAAATGCACCCAAAAACTACAAAATGCACAAGAACATGAGTTCATGGTCTAATGGGGTGGATCAGGTGCATTCGTTGCCAAAAATTCCGATGTGAGTTCGTGGCATGAAGTTTTGCATTAATTGCATCAATTCAGCCTGTTTTGCTCCGAGTTTCATGCAGTAACAAAAAAAATCCAAAATGCACCCAAATACTACAAAACGAAACAATACATGATTTTAGGGTCCAATGGGGTCGATCGGTTGCGTTTGTTGCGAAAAATTCCGATGCCAATTTATGGCACAAACTTGTGAATTAATTGCACCAGCTCAACTCGTTTTGCAACGAGTTTCATGTACTAACGAAACTTTGACAAATGCAACCAAACACTACGAAACGCACCAATACATGAGTTTAGGGTCAAATGGGGTGGATCGGGTGTGTTCATTGCGAAAACTTTCGATACGATTTCGTGCCACGAACTTTTGCATTTATGTTCAACACTTTTTGCACCAAGTTTTGTGTAGTAACGAAACAAATCCAAAATGCACAAAAACAGTACGAAACGCACCAATATTACAGTTTACGGTCCAATGGGGCGGATCGGGTGTGTTCGTTGCAAAAAAAATTCCAATGCGACTTCATGGCACAAACTAGTGGCTTAATTGCACCAGTTCAACCCATTTTGCATCGAGTTCCGTGTAGTAACAAAACATTGCCAAATGCACCGAAACACTACGAAATACTCCAGAACATGAGTTTGGTTCCAATGGGGTGGATCGAGTGCATTCTTTGCGAAAAATTCCGATGCGACTTTATGGCACAAACTTGTGCATTAATTGCACCAGTTCAACCCGTTTTGCATCGAGTTTCATGTAGTAACGAAACATTGACAAATGCACCCAAACACTACGAAAACGCACCAAAACATGAGTTTTGGGTCCAATGGGGTGGATCGTGTGCGTTCGTTACCAAAAATTCCGATGCGAGTTCGTGGCACGAACTTTTGCATTAATTGCACCAGTTCAGCCTATTTCGCACTGAGTTTCATGCAGTAAAGAAACAATCCAAAATGCACCCAAACACTACAAAACACACCAATTCATGAGTTTAGCGTCCAATGGGGCTGGATCGGGTGCGTTCATTGCGAAAAACTCTAATGCGATTTTGTGGAACCAACTTCTTCAGTAATTGCACCAGTTCAACCCATTTTGCTCCGAGTTCCGTGTAGTAACGAAACATTGCCAAATACACCAAAACACTACGAAATGCTCCAAAACATGAGTTTGGTTCCAATGGGGTGGATCGAGTGTGTTCTTTGCGAAAAATTCCGATGCGACTTTATGGTACAAACTTGTGCATTAAATGCATCAGTTCAACCCATTTTGCACCGAGTTCCGTGTAGTAACAAAACATTGCCAAATGCACCAAAACACTACGTAATGCTCCAAAACATGAGTTTGGTTCCAATGGGGTGGATCGAGTGCGTTCTTTGCGAAAAATTCCGATGCGACTTTATGGCACAAACTTGTGCATTAATTGCACCAGTTGAACCCATTTTGCACCTAGTTTTATGTACTAACGAAACATTGACAAATGCACCCAAACACTATGAAAACGCTCCAAAACATGAGTTTAGGGTCCATTAGGGTGGATCGCGTCATTCGTTGCCAAAAATTCCGATGTGAGTTTGTGGCACGAACTTTTGCATTAATTGCACCAGTTCAGCCTATTTCGCATCAAGATTCATGCAGTAACGAAACAATCCAAAATGCACCCAAACACTACAAAATGCACCAATTGATGAGTTTAGCGTCCAATGGGGTTGATCGGGTGCGTTCATTGCGAAAAACTCTGATGCGATTTCGTGGCACGAACTTCTTCATTAATTGCAACAGTTCAACAAATTGTGCACCAAGTTCCGTGTAGTAACGAAACATTGCCAAATGCACCGAAACACTACAAAATGCTCCAGAACATGAGTTTGGATCTAATGGGGTAGATCGAGTGTGTTCTTTGCGAAAAATTCTGATGCGACTTAATGGCACAAACTTGTGCATTAATTGCACTAGTTCAACCCGTTTTGCACCGAGTTTCATGTAGTAACGAAACATTGACAAATGCACCCAAACACTACGAAAATGCACCAAAACATGAGTTTAGGGTCCAATGGGGTGGATCACGAGCGTTCGTTGCCAGAAATTCTGATGCGAGTTCGTGGCACGAACTTTTGCATTAATTGCATCAGTTTAGCCTATTTCGCACTGAGTTTCATGCAGTAAAAAAACAATCCAAAATGCACCCAAACACTACAAAACGCACCAATTCATGAGTTTAGCGTCCAATGGGGGTGGATCGGGTGCGTTCATTGCGAAAAACTCTGATGCGATTTCGTGGCACGAACTTCTTTATTAATTGCACCAGTTCAACCTATTTTGCACCAAGTTTCGTGCAGTAACGAAATAAATCCAAAATGCACCCAAACAGTACGAAACGAACCGATACTTGAGTTTACGGTCCAATGGGGTGGATCGGGTGTGTTCGTTGCGAAAAATTCCAATGCGACTTAATGACACAAACTTGTCCATTAATTGCACCAAGTTCCATGTAGTAACGAAACATTGCCAAATGCACCGAACACTACGAAATGCTTCAGAACATGAGTTTCGTTCCAATGGGGTGGATCGAGTGCATGCTTTGCGAAAAATTCTGATTCGACTTTATGGCACAAACATGTGCATTAATTGCACCAGTTCAACCCGTTTTGCACCGAGTTTCATGTAGTAACGAAACATTGACAAATGCACCCAAACACTACGAAAACGCACCAAAACATGAGTTTAGGGTCCAATTGGCTGGATTGGGTGTGTTCGTTCTGAAAAATTCCGATGCGACTTCATGGCACGAACTTGTGCATTAATTCTACTAGTTCAGCCCGCTTTGCATCGAGTTTCGTGCAGTAACGAAACAATCCTAATGCACCCAAAAACTACAAAATGCACAAGAACATGAGTTCATGGTCTAATGGGGTGGATCAGGTGCATTCGTTGCCAAAAATTCCGATGTGAGTTCGTGGCATGAAGTTTTGCATTAATTGCATCAATTCAGCCTGTTTTGCTCCGAGTTTCATGCAGTAACAAAAAAAATCCAAAATGCACCCAAATACTACAAAACGAAACAATACATGATTTTAGGGTCCAATGGGGTCGATCGGTTGCGTTTGTTGCGAAAAATTCCGATGCCAATTTATGGCACAAACTTGTGAATTAATTGCACCAGCTCAACTCGTTTTGCAACGAGTTTCATGTACTAACGAAACTTTGACAAATGCAACCAAACACTACGAAACGCACCAATACATGAGTTTAGGGTCAAATGGGGTGGATCGGGTGTGTTCATTGCGAAAACTTTCGATACGATTTCGTGCCACGAACTTTTGCATTTATGTTCAACACTTTTTGCACCAAGTTTTGTGTAGTAACGAAACAAATCCAAAATGCACAAAAACAGTACGAAACGCACCAATATTACAGTTTACGGTCCAATGGGGCGGATCGGGTGTGTTCGTTGCAAAAAAAAATTCCAATGCGACTTCATGGCACAAACTAGTGGCTTAATTGCACCAGTTCAACCCATTTTGCATCGAGTTCCGTGTAGTAACAAAACATTGCCAAATGCACCGAAACACTACGAAATACTCCAGAACATGAGTTTGGTTCCAATGGGGTGGATCGAGTGCATTCTTTGCGAAAAATTCCGATGCGACTTTATGGCACAAACTTGTGCATTAATTGCACCAGTTCAACCCGTTTTGCATCGAGTTTCATGTAGTAACGAAACATTGACAAATGCACCCAAACACTACGAAAACGCACCAAAACATGAGTTTAGGGTCCAATGGGGTGGATCGCATGCGTTCGTTACCAAAAATTCCGATGCGAGTTCGTGCACGAACTTTTGCATTAATTGCACCAGTTCAGCCTATTTCGCACTGAGTTTCATGCAGTAAAGAAACAATCCAAAATGCACCCAAACACTACAAAACACACCAATTCATGAGTTTAGCGTCCAATGGGGTGGATCGGGTGCGTTCATTGCGAAAAACTCTAATGCGATTTTGTGGAACCAACTTCTTCAGTAATTGCACCAGTTCAACCCATTTTGCTCCGAGTTCCGTGTAGTAACGAAACATTGCCAAATACACCAAAACACTACGAAATGCTCCAAAACATGAGTTTGGTTCCAATGGGGTGGATCGAGTGTGTTCTTTGCGAAAAATTCCGATGCGACTTTATGGTACAAACTTGTGAATTAAATGCATCAGTTCAACCCATTTTGCACCGAGTTCCGTGTAGTAACAAAACATTGCCAAATGCACCAAAACACTACGTAATGCTCCAAAACATGAGTTTGGTTCCAATGGGGTGGATCGAGTGCGTTCTTTGCGAAAAATTCCGATGCGACTTTATGGCACAAACTTGTGCATTAATTGCACCAGTTGAACCCATTTTGCACCTAGTTTTATGTACTAACGAAACATTGACAAATGCACCCAAACACTATGAAAACGCTCCAAAACATGAGTTTAGGGTCCATTAGGGTGGATCGCGTCATTCGTTGCCAAAAATTCCGAGGTGAGTTTGTGGCACGAACTTTTGCATTAATTGCACCAGTTCAGCCTATTTCGCATCAAGATTCATGCAGTAACGAAACAATCCAAAATGCACCCAAACACTACAAAATGCACCAATTGATGAGTTTAGCGTCCAATGGGGTTGATCGGGTGCGTTCATTGCGAAAAACTCTGATGCGATTTCGTGGCACGAACTTCTTCATTAATTGCAACAGTTCAACAAATTGTGCACCAAGTTCCGTGTAGTAACGAAACATTGCCAAATGCACCGAAACACTACAAAATGCTCCAGAACATGAGTTTGGATCTAATGGGGTAGATCGAGTGTGTTTTTTGCGAAAAATTCTGATGCGACTTAATGGCACAAACTTGTGCATTAATTGCACTAGTTCAACCCGTTTTGCACCGAGTTTCATGTAGTAACGAAACATTGACAAATGCACCCAAACACTACGAAAATGCACCAAAACATGAGTTTAGGGTCCAATGGGGTGGATCACGAGCGTTCGTTGCCAGAAATTCTAATGCGAGTTCGTGGCACGAACTTTTGCATTAATTGCATCAGTTTAGCCTATTTCGCACTGAGTTTCTTGCAGTAAAAAAACAATCCAAAATGCACCCAAACACTACAAAACGCACCAATTCATGAGTTTAGCGTCCATGGGGGTGGATCGGGTGCGTTCATTGCGAAAAACTCTGATGCGATTTCGTGGCATGAACTTCTTTATTAATTGCACCAGTTCAACCTATTTTGCACCAAGTTTCGTGCAGTAACGAAATAAATCCAAAATGCACCCAAACAGTACGAAACGAACCGATACTTGAGTTTACGGTCCAATGGGGTGGATCGGGTGTGTTCGTTGCGAAAAATTCCAATGCGACTTAATGACACAAACTTGTCCATTAATTGCACCAAGTTCCATGTAGTAACGAAACATTGCCAAATGCACCGAAACACTACGAAATGCTTCAGAACATGAGTTTCGTTCCAATGGGGTGGATCGAGTGCATGCTTTGCGAAAAATTCTGATTCGACTTTATGGCACAAACATGTGCATTAATTGCACCAGTTCAACCGTTTTGCACCGAGTTCATGTAGTAACGAAACATTGACAAATGCACCCAAACACTACGAAAACGCACCAAAACATGAGTTTAGGGTCCAATTGGCTGGATTGGGTGTGTTCGTTCTGAAAAATTCCGATGCGACTTCATGGCACGAACTTTTGCATTAATTTCAACCTTTGCACGTTTTGTGCAGTAACGAAACAATCCAAAATGCACAAAAACTACAAAACGCACCAATAACATGTTTTGGTCCAATGGGGATCGGGTGTGTTCGTTGCAAAAAAAATTCCAATGCGATTCATGGCACAAGTGGCTTAATTGCACCAGTTCAACCCATTTTGCTCCGAGTTTCCGTGTAGTAACAAAAACATTGCCAAATGCACCCAAACACTACGAAACCAAACATGAGTTTGGTTCCAATGGGGTGGATCGAGTGTTGCGCGAAAAATTCCGATGCGACTTTATGGCACAAACTTGTGCATTAATTGCACCAGTTCAACCCGTTTTGCACGAGTTTCATGTAGTAACGAAACATTGACAAATGCACCAAACACTACGAAACGCACCAAACATGAGTTTGGGTCCAATGGGGTGGATCGGTGTGTTCGTTCAAAAATTCCGATGCGAGTTCGTGGCACGAACTTTTGCATTAATTGCACCAGTTCAGCCTATTTCGCACTGAGTTTCATGCAGTAAAGAAACAATCCAAAATGCACCCAAACACTACAAAACACACCAATTCATGAGTTTAGCGTCCAATGGGCTGGATCGGGTGCGTTCATTGCGAAAAACTCTAATGCGATTTTGTGGAACGAACTTCTTCAGTAATTGCACCAGTTCAACCCATTTTGCTCCGAGTTCCGTGTAGTAACGAAACATTGCCAAATACACCAAAACACTACGAAATGCTCCAAAACATGAGTTTGGTTCCAATGGGGTGGATCGAGTGTGTTCTTTGCGAAAAATTCCGATGCGACTTTATGGTACAAACTTGTGCATTAAATGCATCAGTTCAACCCATTTTGCACCGAGTTCCGTGTAGTAACAAAACATTGCCAAATGCACCAAAACACTACGTAATGCTCCAAAACATGAGTTTGGTTCCAATGGGGTGGATCGAGTGCGTTCTTTGCGAAAAATTCCGATGCGACTTTATGGCACAAACTTGTGCATTAATTGCACCAGTTGAACCCATTTTGCACCTAGTTTTATGTACTAACGAAACATTGACAAATGCACCCAAACACTATGAAAACGCTCCAAAACATGAGTTTAGGGTCCATTAGGGTGGATCGCGTCATTCGTTGCCAAAAATTCCGATGTGAGTTTGTGGCACGAACTTTTGCATTAATTGCACCAGTTCAGCCTATTTCGCATCAAGATTCATGCAGTAACGAAACAATCCAAAATGCACCCAAACACTACAAAATGCACCAATTGATGAGTTTAGCGTCCAATGGGGTTGATCGGGTGCGTTCATTGCGAAAAACTCTGATGCGATTTCGTGGCACGAACTTCTTCATTAATTGCAACAGTTCAACAAATTGTGCACCAAGTTCCGTGTAGTAACGAAACATTGCCAAATGCACCGAAACACTACAAAATGCTCCAGAACATGAGTTTGGATCTAATGGGGTAGATCGAGTGTGTTCTTTGCGAAAAATTCTGATGCGACTTAATGGCACAAACTTGTGCATTAATTGCACTAGTTCAACCCGTTTTGCACCGAGTTTCATGTAGTAACGAAACATTGACAAATGCACCCAAACACTACGAAAATGCACCAAAACATGAGTTTAGGGTCCAATGGGGTGGATCACGAGCGTTCGTTGCCAGAAATTCTGATGCGAGTTCGTGGCACGAACTTTTGCATTAATTGCATCAGTTTAGCCTATTTCGCACTGAGTTTCATGCAGTAAAAAAACAATCCAAAATGCACCCAAACACTACAAAACGCACCAATTCATGAGTTTAGCGTCCAATGGGGGTGGATCGGGTGCGTTCATTGCGAAAAACTCTGATGCGATTTCGTGGCACGAACTTCTTTATTAATTGCACCAGTTCAACCTATTTTGCACCAAGTTTCGTGCAGTAACGAAATAAATCCAAAATGCACCCAAACAGTACGAAACGAACCGATACTTGAGTTTACGGTCCAATGGGGTGGATCGGGTGTGTTCGTTGCGAAAAATTCCAATGCGACTTAATGACACAAACTTGTCCATTAATTGCACCAAGTTCCATGTAGTAACGAAACATTGCCAAATGCACCGAAACACTACGAAATGCTTCAGAACATGAGTTTCGTTCCAATGGGGTGGATCGAGTGCATGCTTTGCGAAAAATTCTGATTCGACTTTATGGCACAAACATGTGCATTAATTGCACCAGTTCAACCCGTTTTGCACCGAGTTTCATGTAGTAACGAAACATTGACAAATGCACCCAAACACTACGAAAACGCACCAAAACATGAGTTTAGGGTCCAATTGGCTGGATTGGGTGTGTTCGTTCTGAAAAATTCCGATGCGACTTCATGGCACGAACTTGTGCATTAATTCTACTAGTTCAGCCCGCTTTGCATCGAGTTTCGTGCAGTAACGAAACAATCCTAAATGCACCCAAAAACTACAAAATGCACAAGAACATGAGTTCATGGTCTAATGGGGTGGATCAGGTGCATTCGTTGCCAAAAATTCCGATGTGAGTTCGTGGCATGAAGTTTTGCATTAATTGCATCAATTCAGCCTGTTTTGCTCCGAGTTTCATGCAGTAACAAAAAAAAATCCAAAATGCACCCAAATACTACAAAACGAAACAATACATGATTTTAGGGTCCAATGGGGTCGATCGGTTGCGTTTGTTGCGAAAAATTCCGATGCCAATTTATGGCACAAACTTGTGAATTAATTGCACCAGCTCAACTCGTTTTGCAACGAGTTTCATGTACTAACGAAACTTTGACAAATGCAACCAAACACTACGAAACGCACCAATACATGAGTTTAGGGTCAAATGGGGTGGATCGGGTGTGTTCATTGCGAAAACTTTCGATACGATTTCGTGCCACGAACTTTTGCATTTATGTTCAACACTTTTTGCACCAAGTTTTGTGTAGTAACGAAACAAATCCAAAATGCACAAAAACAGTACGAAACGCACCAATATTACAGTTTACGGTCCAATGGGGCGGATCGGGTGTGTTCGTTGCAAAAAAAATTCCAATGCGACTTCATGGCACAAACTAGTGGCTTAATTGCACCAGTTCAACCCATTTTGCATCGAGTTCCGTGTAGTAACAAAACATTGCCAAATGCACCGAAACACTACGAAATACTCCAGAACATGAGTTTGGTTCCAATGGGGTGGATCGAGTGCATTCTTTGCGAAAAATTCCGATGCGACTTTATGGCACAAACTTGTGCATTAATTGCACCAGTTCAACCCGTTTTGCATCGAGTTTCATGTAGTAACGAAACATTGACAAATGCACCCAAACACTACGAAAACGCACCAAAACATGAGTTTTGGGTCCAATGGGGTGGATCGTGTGCGTTCGTTACCAAAAATTCCGATGCGAGTTCGTGGCACGAACTTTTGCATTAATTGCACCAGTTCAGCCTATTTCGCACTGAGTTTCATGCAGTAAAGAAACAATCCAAAATGCACCCAAACACTACAAAACACACCAATTCATGAGTTTAGCGTCCAATGGGCTGGATCGGGTGCGTTCATTGCGAAAAACTCTAATGCGATTTTGTGGAACGAACTTCTTCAGTAATTGCACCAGTTCAACCCATTTTGCTCCGAGTTCCGTGTAGTAACGAAACATTGCCAAATACACCAAAACACTACGAAATGCTCCAAAACATGAGTTTGGTTCCAATGGGGTGGATCGAGTGTGTTCTTTGCGAAAAATTCCGATGCGACTTTATGGTACAAACTTGTGAATTAATGCATCAGTTCAACCCATTTTGCACCGAGTTCCGTGTAGTAACAAAACATTGCCAAATGCACCAAAACACTACGTAAGGCTCCAAAACATGAGTTTGGTTCCAATGGGGTGGATCGAGTGCGTTCTTTGCGAAAAATTCCGATGCGACTTATGGCACAAACTTGTGCATTAATTGCACCAGTTGAACCCATTTTGCACCTAGTTTTATGTACTAAGCGAAACATTGACAAATGCAACCAAACACTATGAAAACGCTCCAAAACATGAGTTTAGGGTCCATTAGGGTGGATCGCGTCATTCGTTGCCAAAATTCCGATGTGAGTTTGTGGCACGAACTTTTGCATTAATTGCACCAGTTCAGCCTATTTCGCATCAAAATTCATGCAGTAACGAAACAATCCAAAATGCACCCAAACACTACAAAATGCACCAATTGATGAGTTTAGCGTCCAATGGGGTTGATCGGGTGCGTTCATTGCGAAAAACTCTGATGCGATTTCGTGGCACGAACTTCTTCATTAATTGCACCAGTTCAACCATTTTGCACCAGTTTCTAGTAACGAAAAATCCAAATGCACCCAAACACTACAAACGAACCATTGAGTTTGGTCCAATGGGTGGATCGGTGTGTTCGTTGCGAAAAATTCCGATGCGACTTTGGCACAACTTGTCATTAATTGCACCAAGTTTGCCATTAGTAACGAAACATTGCCAAATGCACCCAAACACTACGAAATGCTCAAACATGAGTTTGTCCAATGGGGTGGATCGAGTGCATGCGCGAAAAATTCTGATGCGATTTGGCACAACTTGCATTAATTGCACCAGTTCAGTTTTGCACCAGTTTCATGTAGTAACGAAACATCCAAATGCACCCAAACACTACAAAACGCACCAAACATGAGTTTAGTCCAATGGGGTGTGGTTCGTTCTGAAAAATTGATGCGACTTCGTGGCACGAACTTGTGCATTAATTGCACTAGTTCAACCCGTTTTGCACCAGTTTCGTGCAGTAACGAAACATCCAAATGCACCCAAACAACGAAAATGCACAAACATGAGTTTAGGTCTAATGGGGTGGATCGGTGTTCGTTGCCAAAATTCCGATGTGAGTTCGTGGCAAAACTTTTGCATTAATTGCATCACAGCCTTTTGCCCGATTTTCATGCAGTAACAAAATCCAAATGCACCCCAAACTACAAAACACACATGAGTTTAGTCCAATGGGGTCGATCGTGCGTTTGCGAAAAATTCGATGCTTTATGGCACAAACTGTGATTAATTGCACCAGTTCAACCCGTTTTGCACGAGTTTCATGTATAACGAAATTGACAAATGCAACCCAAACTACTACGAAACGCACCAAACATGAGTTTAGGGTCCAATGGGGTGGATCGGGTGTGTTCATTGCGAAAAATTCCGATGCGATGGCACGAACTTTGCATTATGTTCACCCTTTGCACAGTTTGTGCAGTAACGAAACAAATCCAAATGCACAAAAACATACGAAAACGCACCAATATTACAGTTAGCGTCCAATGGGGCGGATCGGGTGTTTCGTTGCAAAAAACTTCCAATGCGACTTATCATGGCACAAACTAGTGGCTTAAGTGCACCAGTTCAACCCATTTTGCATCGAGTTCCGTGTATTAACAAAACATTGCCAATGCACCGAAAACACTACGAAATACTGCCAGAACATGAGTTTGGTTCCAATGGGGTGGATCGAGTGCATTCTTTGCGAAAAATTTCGATGCGACTTTATGGCACAAACTTTGTGCATTAATTGCACCAGTTCAACCCGTTTTGCATCGAGTTTCATGTAGTAACGAAACATTGACAAATGCACCCAACACTACGAAAACGCACCAAAACAATGAGTTTAGGGTCCAATGGGGTGGATCGTAGTGCGTTCGTTACCAAAAATTCCGATGCGAGTTCGTGGCACGAACTTTTGCATTAATTGCACCAGTTCAGCCTATTTCGCACTGAGTTTCATGCAGTAAAGAAACAATCCAAATGCACCCAAACACTACAAACACACCAATTCATGAGTTTAGCGTCCAATGGGGTGGATCGGGTGCGTTCATTGCGAAAAAAATGCGATTTTGTGGACAACTTCTTAAATTGCACCAGTTCAACCCATTTTGCTCCGAGTTCCGTAGTAACGAAACATTGCCAAATGCACCAAAACTACGAAATGCTCCAAACATGAGTTTGGTTCCAATGGGGTGGATCGAGTGTGTTCTTTGCGAAAAATTCCGATGCGACTTTATGGTACAAACTTGTGCATTAATGCACCAGTTCAACCCTTTTGCACGAGTTTGTGTAGTAACAAACATTGCCAAATGCACCAAAACACTACGAAACGCACCAAAACATGAGTTTGGTCCAATGGGGTGGATCGGTGCGTTCTTGCGAAAAATTCCGATGCGACTTTATGGCACAAACTTGTGCATTAATTGCACCAGTTGAACCCATTTTGCACTAGTTTTAGTACTACGAAACATTGACAAATGCACCCAAACACTATGAAAACGCTCCAAAACATGAGTTTAGGGTCCATTAGGGTGGATCGCGTCATTCGTTGCCAAAAATTCCGATGTGAGTTTGTGGCACGAACTTTTGCATTAATTGCACCAGTTCAGCCTATTTCGCATCAAGATTCATGCAGTAACGAAACAATCCAAAATGCACCCAAACACTACAAAATGCACCAATTGATGAGTTTAGCGTCCAATGGGGTTGATCGGGTGCGTTCATTGCGAAAAACTCTGATGCGATTTCGTGGCACGAACTTCTTCATTAATTGCAACAGTTCAACAAATTGTGCACCAAGTTCCGTGTAGTAACGAAACATTGCCAAATGCACCGAAACACTACAAAATGCTCCAGAACATGAGTTTGGATTCTAATGGGGTAGATCGAGTGTGTTCTTTGCGAAAAATTCTGATGCGACTTAATGGCACAAACTTGTGCATTAATTGCACTAGTTCAACCCGTTTTGCACCGAGTTTCATGTAGTAACGAAACATTGACAAATGCACCCAAACACTACGAAAATGCACCAAAACATGAGTTTAGGGTCCAATGGGGTGGATCACGAGCGTTCGTTGCCAGAAATTCTGATGCGAGTTCGTGGCACGAACTTTTGCATTAATTGCACCAGTTTAGCCTATTTCGCACTGAGTTTCATGCAGTAAAAAACAATCCAAAATGCACCCAAACACTACAAAACGCACCAATTCATGAGTTTAGCGTCCAATGGGGGTGGAATCGGGTGCGTTCATTGCGAAAAACTCTGATGCGATTTCGTGGCACGAACTTCTTATTAATTGCACCAGTTCAACCTATTTTGCACCAAGTTTCGTGCAGTAACGAAACAAATCCAAAATGCACCCAAACAGTACGAAACGAACCGATACTTGAGTTTACGGTCCAATGGGGTGGATCGGGTGTGTTCGTTGCGAAAAATTCCAATGAGACTTAATGACACAAACTTGTCCATTAATTGCACCAAGTTCCATGTAGTAACGAAACATTGCCAAATGCACCGAAACACTACGAAATGCTTCAGAACATGAGTTTCGTTCCAATGGGGTGGATCGAGTGCATGCTTTGCGAAAAATTCTGATTCGACTTTATGGCACAAACATGTGCATTAATTGCACCAGTTCAACCCGTTTTGCACCGAGTTTCATGTAGTAACGAAACATTGACAAATGCACCCAAACACTACGAAAACGCACCAAAACATGAGTTTAGGGTCCAATTGGCTGGATTGGGTGTGTTCGTTCTGAAAAATTCCGATGCGACTTCATGGCACGAACTTGTGCATTAATTCTACTAGTTCAGCCCGCTTTGCATCGAGTTTCGTGCAGTAACGAAACAATCCTAAATGCACCCAAAAACTACAAAATGCACAAGAACATGAGTTCATGGTCTAATGGGGTGGATCAGGTGCATTCGTTGCCAAAAATTCCGATGTGAGTTCGTGGCATGAAGTTTTGCATTAATTGCATCAATTCAGCCTGTTTTGCTCCGAGTTTCATGCAGTAACAAAAAAAATCCAAAATGCACCCAAATACTACAAAACGAAACAATACATGATTTTAGGGTCCAATGGGGTCGATCGGTTGCGTTTGTTGCGAAAAATTCCGATGCCAATTTATGGCACAAACTTGTGAATTAATTGCACCAGCTCAACTCGTTTTGCAACGAGTTTCATGTACTAACGAAACTTTGACAAATGCAACCAAACACTACGAAACGCACCAATACATGAGTTTAGGGTCAAATGGGGTGGATCGGGTGTGTTCATTGCGAAAACTTTCGATACGATTTCGTGCCACGAACTTTTGCATTTATGTTCAACACTTTTTGCACCAAGTTTTGTGTAGTAACGAAACAAATCCAAAATGCACAAAAACAGTACGAAACGCACCAATATTACAGTTTACGGTCCAATGGGGGCGGATCGGGTGTGTTCGTTGCAAAAAAAATTCCAATGCGACTTCATGGCACAAACTAGTGGCTTAATTGCACCAGTTCAACCCATTTTGCATCGAGTTCCGTGTAGTAACAAAACATTGCCAAATGCACCGAAACACTACGAAATACTCCAGAACATGAGTTTGGTTCCAATGGGGTGGATCGAGTGCATTCTTTGCGAAAAATTCCGATGCGACTTTATGGCACAAACTTGTGCATTAATTGCACCAGTTCAACCCGTTTTGCATCGAGTTTCATGTAGTAACGAAACATTGACAAATGCACCCAAACACTACGAAAACGCACCAAAACATGAGTTTTGGGTCCAATGGGGTGGATCGTGTGCGTTCGTTACCAAAAATTCCGATGCGAGTTCGTGGCACGAACTTTTGCATTAATTGCACCAGTTCAGCCTATTTCGCACTGAGTTTCATGCAGTAAAGAAACAATCCAAAATGCACCCAAACACTACAAAACACACCAATTCATGAGTTTAGCGTCCAATGGGCTGGATCGGGTGCGTTCATTGCGAAAAACTCTAATGCGATTTTGTGGAACGAACTTCTTCAGTAATTGCACCAGTTCAACCCATTTTGCTCCGAGTTCCGTGTAGTAACGAAACATTGCCAAATACACCAAAACACTACGAAATGCTCCAAAACATGAGTTTGGTTCCAATGGGGTGGATCGAGTGTGTTCTTTGCGAAAAATTCCGATGCGACTTTATGGTACAAACTTGTGCATTAAATGCATCAGTTCAACCCATTTTGCACCGAGTTCCGTGTAGTAACAAAACATTGCCAAATGCACCAAAACACTACGTAATGCTCCAAAACATGAGTTTGGTTCCAATGGGGTGGATCGAGTGCGTTCTTTGCGAAAAATTCCGATGCGACTTTATGGCACAAACTTGTGCATTAATTGCACCAGTTGAACCCATTTTGCACCTAGTTTTATGTACTAACGAAACATTGACAAATGCACCCAAACACTATGAAAACGCTCCAAAACATGAGTTTAGGGTCCATTAGGGTGGATCGCGTCATTCGTTGCCAAAAATTCCGATGTGAGTTTGTGGCACGAACTTTTGCATTAATTGCACCAGTTCAGCCTATTTCGCATCAAGATTCATGCAGTAACGAAACAATCCAAAATGCACCCAAACACTACAAAATGCACCAATTGATGAGTTTAGCGTCCAATGGGGTTGATCGGGTGCGTTCATTGCGAAAAACTCTGATGCGATTTCGTGGCACGAACTACTTCATTAATTGCAACAGTTCAACAAATTGTGCACCAAGTTCCGTGTAGTAACGAAACATTGCCAAATGCACCGAAACACTACAAAATGCTCCAGAACATGAGTTTGGTTCTAATGGGGTAGATCGAGTGTGTTCTTTGCGAAAAATTCTGATGCGACTTAATGGCACAAACTTGTGCATTAATTGCACTAGTTCAACCCGTTTTGCACCGAGTTTCATGTAGTAACGAAACATTGACAAATGCACCCAAACACTACGAAAATACACCAAAACATGAGTTTAGGGTCCAATGGGGTGGATCACGAGCGTTCGTTGCCAGAAATTCTGATGCGAGTTCGTGGCACGAACTTTTGCATTAATTGCACCAGTTTAGCCTATTTCGCACTGAGTTTCATGCAGTAAAAAAACAATCCAAAATGCACCCAAACACTATAAAACGCACCAATTCATGAGTTTAGCGTCCAATGGGGGTGAATCGGGTGCGTTCATTGCGAAAAACTCTGATGCGATTTCGTGGCACGAACTTCTTCATTAATTGCACCAGTTCAACCTGTTTTGCACCAAGTTTCGTGCAGTAACGAAACAAATCCAAAATGCACCCAAACAGTACGAAACGAACCGATACTTGAGTTTACGGTCCAATGGGGTGGATCGGGTGTGTTCGTTGCGAAAAATTCCAATGAGACTTAATGACACAAACTTGTCCATTAATTGCACCAAGTTCCATGTAGTAACGAAACATTGCCAAATGCACCGAAACACTACGAAATGCTTCAGAACATGAGTTTCGTTCCAATGGGGTGGATCGAGTGCATGCTTTGCGAAAAATTCTGATTCGACTTTATGGCACAAACATGTGCATTAATTGCACCAGTTCAACCCGTTTTGCACCGAGTTTCATGTAGTAACGAAACATTGACAAATGCACCCAAACACTACGAAAACGCACCAAAACATGAGTTTAGGGTCCAATTGGCTGGATTGGGTGTGTTCGTTCTGAAAAATTCCGATGCGACTTCATGGCACGAACTTGTGCATTAATTCTACTAGTTCAGCCCGCTTTGCATCGAGTTTCGTGCAGTAACGAAACAATCCTAAATGCACCCAAAAACTACAAAATGCACAAGAACATGAGTTCATGGTCTAATGGGGTGGATCAGGTGCATTCGTTGCCAAAAATTCCGATGTGAGTTCGTGGCATGAAGTTTTGCATTAATTGCATCAATTCAGCCTGTTTTGCTCCGAGTTTCATGCAGTAACAAAAAAAATCCAAAATGCACCCAAATACTACAAAACGAAACAATACATGATTTTAGGGTCCAATGGGGTCGATCGGTTGCGTTTGTTGCGAAAAATTCCGATGCCAATTTATGGCACAAACTTGTGAATTAATTGCACCAGCTCAACTCGTTTTGCAACGAGTTTCATGTACTAACGAAACTTTGACAAATGCAACCAAACACTACGAAACGCACCAATACATGAGTTTAGGGTCAAATGGGGTGGATCGGGTGTGTTCATTGCGAAAACTTTCGATACGATTTCGTGCCACGAACTTTTGCATTTATGTTCAACACTTTTTGCACCAAGTTTTGTGTAGTAACGAAACAAATCCAAAATGCACAAAAACAGTACGAAACGCACCAATATTACAGTTTACGGTCCAATGGGGCGGATCGGGTGTGTTCGTTGCAAAAAAAATTCCAATGCGACTTCATGGCACAAACTAGTGGCTTAATTGCACCAGTTCAACCCATTTTGCATCGAGTTCCGTGTAGTAACAAAACATTGCCAAATGCACCGAAACACTACGAAATACTCCAGAACATGAGTTTGGTTCCAATGGGGTGGATCGAGTGCATTCTTTGCGAAAAATTCCGATGCGACTTTATGGCACAAACTTGTGCATTAATTGCACCAGTTCAACCCGTTTTGCATCGAGTTTCATGTAGTAACGAAACATTGACAAATGCACCCAAACACTACGAAAACGCACCAAAACATGAGTTTTGGGTCCAATGGGGTGGATCGTGTGCGTTCGTTACCAAAAATTCCGATGCGAGTTCGTGGCACGAACTTTTGCATTAATTGCACCAGTTCAGCCTATTTCGCACTGAGTTTCATGCAGTAAAGAAACAATCCAAAATGCACCCAAACACTACAAAACACACCAATTCATGAGTTTAGCGTCCAATGGGCTGGATCGGGTGCGTTCATTGCGAAAAACTCTAATGCGATTTTGTGGAACGAACTTCTTCAGTAATTGCACCAGTTCAACCCATTTTGCTCCGAGTTCCGTGTAGTAACGAAACATTGCCAAATACACCAAAACACTACGAAATGCTCCAAAACATGAGTTTGGTTCCAATGGGGTGGATCGAGTGTGTTCTTTGCGAAAAATTCCGATGCGACTTTATGGTACAAACTTGTGCATTAAATGCATCAGTTCAACCCATTTTGCACCGAGTTCCGTGTAGTAACAAAACATTGCCAAATGCACCAAAACACTACGTAATGCTCCAAAACATGAGTTTGGTTCCAATGGGGTGGATCGAGTGCGTTCTTTGCGAAAAATTCCGATGCGACTTTATGGCACAAACTTGTGCATTAATTGCACCAGTTGAACCCATTTTGCACCTAGTTTTATGTACTAACGAAACATTGACAAATGCACCCAAACACTATGAAAACGCTCCAAAACATGAGTTTAGGGTCCATTAGGGTGGATCGCGTCATTCGTTGCCAAAAATTCCGATGTGAGTTTGTGGCACGAACTTTTGCATTAATTGCACCAGTTCAGCCTATTTCGCATCAAGATTCATGCAGTAACGAAACAATCCAAAATGCACCCAAACACTACAAAATGCACCAATTGATGAGTTTAGCGTCCAATGGGGTTGATCGGGTGCGTTCATTGCGAAAAACTCTGATGCGATTTCGTGGCACGAACTTCTTCATTAATTGCAACAGTTCAACAAATTGTGCACCAAGTTCCGTGTAGTAACGAAACATTGCCAAATGCACCGAAACACTACAAAATGCTCCAGAACATGAGTTTGGTTCTAATGGGGTAGATCGAGTGTGTTCTTTGCGAAAAATTCTGATGCGACTTAATGGCACAAACTTGTGCATTAATTGCACTAGTTCAACCCGTTTTGCACCGAGTTTCATGTAGTAACGAAACATTGACAAATGCACCCAAACACTACGAAAATACACCAAAACATGAGTTTAGGGTCCAATGGGGTGGATCACGAGCGTTCGTTGCCAGAAATTCTGATGCGAGTTCGTGGCACGAACTTTTGCATTAATTGCACCAGTTTAGCCTATTTCGCACTGAGTTTCATGCAGTAAAAAAACAATCCAAAATGCACCCAAACACTATAAAACGCACCAATTCATGAGTTTAGCGTCCAATGGGGGTGAATCGGGTGCGTTCATTGCGAAAAACTCTGATGCGATTTCGTGGCACGAACTTCTTCATTAATTGCACCAGTTCAACCTATTTTGCACCAAGTTTCGTGCAGTAACGAAACAAATCCAAAATGCACCCAAACAGTACGAAACGAACCGATACTTGAGTTTACGGTCCAATGGGGTGGATCGGGTGTGTTCGTTGCGAAAAATTCCAATGAGACTTAATGACACAAACTTGTCCATTAATTGCACCAAGTTCCATGTAGTAACGAAACATTGCCAAATGCACCGAAACACTACGAAATGCTTCAGAACATGAGTTTCGTTCCAATGGGGTGGATCGAGTGCATGCTTTGCGAAAAATTCTGATTCGACTTTATGGCACAAACATGTGCATTAATTGCACCAGTTCAACCCGTTTTGCACCGAGTTTCATGTAGTAACGAAACATTGACAAATGCACCCAAACACTACGAAAACGCACCAAAACATGAGTTTAGGGTCCAATTGGCTGGATTGGGTGTGTTCGTTCTGAAAAATTCCGATGCGACTTCATGGCACGAACTTGTGCATTAATTCTACTAGTTCAGCCCGCTTTGCATCGAGTTTCGTGCAGTAACGAAACAATCCTAAATGCACCCAAAAACTACAAAATGCACAAGAACATGAGTTCATGGTCTAATGGGGTGGATCAGGTGCATTCGTTGCCAAAAATTCCGATGTGAGTTCGTGGCATGAAGTTTTGCATTAATTGCATCAATTCAGCCTGTTTTGCTCCGAGTTTCATGCAGTAACAAAAAAAATCCAAAATGCACCCAAATACTACAAAACGAAACAATACATGATTTTAGGGTCCAATGGGGTCGATCGGTTGCGTTTGTTGCGAAAAATTCCGATGCCAATTTATGGCACAAACTTGTGAATTAATTGCACCAGCTCAACTCGTTTTGCAACGAGTTTCATGTACTAACGAAACTTTGACAAATGCAACCAAACACTACGAAACGCACCAATACATGAGTTTAGGGTCAAATGGGGTGGATCGGGTGTGTTCATTGCGAAAACTTTCGATACGATTTCGTGCCACGAACTTTTGCATTTATGTTCAACACTTTTTGCACCAAGTTTTGTGTAGTAACGAAACAAATCCAAAATGCACAAAAACAGTACGAAACGCACCAATATTACAGTTTACGGTCCAATGGGGCGGATCGGGTGTGTTCGTTGCAAAAAAAATTCCAATGCGACTTCATGGCACAAACTAGTGGCTTAATTGCACCAGTTCAACCCATTTTGCATCGAGTTCCGTGTAGTAACAAAACATTGCCAAATGCACCGAAACACTACGAAATACTCCAGAACATGAGTTTGGTTCCAATGGGGTGGATCGAGTGCATTCTTTGCGAAAAATTCCGATGCGACTTTATGGCACAAACTTGTGCATTAATTGCACCAGTTCAACCCGTTTTGCATCGAGTTTCATGTAGTAACGAAACATTGACAAATGCACCCAAACACTACGAAAACGCACCAAAACATGAGTTTTGGGTCCAATGGGGTGGATCGTGTGCGTTCGTTACCAAAAATTCCGATGCGAGTTCGTGGCACGAACTTTTGCATTAATTGCACCAGTTCAGCCTATTTCGCACTGAGTTTCATGCAGTAAAGAAACAATCCAAAATGCACCCAAACACTACAAAACACACCAATTCATGAGTTTAGCGTCCAATGGGCTGGATCGGGTGCGTTCATTGCGAAAAACTCTAATGCGATTTTGTGGAACGAACTTCTTCAGTAATTGCACCAGTTCAACCCATTTTGCTCCGAGTTCCGTGTAGTAACGAAACATTGCCAAATACACCAAAACACTACGAAATGCTCCAAAACATGAGTTTGGTTCCAATGGGGTGGATCGAGT
Organism: Panicum virgatum; assembly: GCF_016808335.1. Taxonomy (NCBI): domain Eukaryota; kingdom Viridiplantae; phylum Streptophyta; class Magnoliopsida; order Poales; family Poaceae; genus Panicum; species Panicum virgatum. The sequence goes on from NC_053139.1 coordinate 24,352,102, forward strand.
GTGTTCTTTGCGAAAAATTCCGATGCGACTTTATGGTACAAACTTGTGCATTAAATGCATCAGTTCAACCCATTTTGCACCGAGTTCCGTGTAGTAACAAAACATTGCCAAATGCACCAAAACACTACGTAATGCTCCAAAACATGAGTTTGGTTCCAATGGGGTGGATCGAGTGCGTTCTTTGCGAAAAATTCCGATGCGACTTTATGGCACAAACTTGTGCATTAATTGCACCAGTTGAACCCATTTTGCACCTAGTTTTATGTACTAACGAAACATTGACAAATGCACCCAAACACTATGAAAACGCTCCAAAACATGAGTTTAGGGTCCATTAGGGTGGATCGCGTCATTCGTTGCCAAAAATTCCGATGTGAGTTTGTGGCACGAACTTTTGCATTAATTGCACCAGTTCAGCCTATTTCGCATCAAGATTCATGCAGTAACGAAACAATCCAAAATGCACCCAAACACTACAAAATGCACCAATTGATGAGTTTAGCGTCCAATGGGGTTGATCGGGTGCGTTCATTGCGAAAAACTCTGATGCGATTTCGTGGCACGAACTTCTTCATTAATTGCAACAGTTCAACAAATTGTGCACCAAGTTCCGTGTAGTAACGAAACATTGCCAAATGCACCGAAACACTACAAAATGCTCCAGAACATGAGTTTGGTTCTAATGGGGTAGATCGAGTGTGTTCTTTGCGAAAAATTCTGATGCGACTTAATGGCACAAACTTGTGCATTAATTGCACTAGTTCAACCCGTTTTGCACCGAGTTTCATGTAGTAACGAAACATTGACAAATGCACCCAAACACTACGAAAATACACCAAAACATGAGTTTAGGGTCCAATGGGGTGGATCACGAGCGTTCGTTGCCAGAAATTCTGATGCGAGTTCGTGGCACGAACTTTTGCATTAATTGCATCAGTTTAGCCTATTTCGCACTGAGTTTCATGCAGTAAAAAAACAATCCAAAATGCACCCAAACACTATAAAACGCACCAATTCATGAGTTTAGCGTCCAATGGGGGTGGAATCGGGTGCGTTCATTGCGAAAAACTCTGATGCGATTTCGTGGCACGAACTTCTTATTAATTGCACCAGTTCAACCTATTTTGCACCAAGTTTCGTGCAGTAACGAAACAAATCCAAAATGCACCCAAACAGTACGAAACGAACCGATACTTGAGTTTACGGTCCAATGGGGTGGATCGGGTGTGTTCGTTGCGAAAAATTCCAATGAGACTTAATGACACAAACTTGTCCATTAATTGCACCAAGTTCCATGTAGTAACGAAACATTGCCAAATGCACCGAAACACTACGAAATGCTTCAGAACATGAGTTTCGTTCCAATGGGGTGGATCGAGTGCATGCTTTGCGAAAAATTCTGATTCGACTTTATGGCACAAACATGTGCATTAATTGCACCAGTTCAACCCGTTTTGCACCGAGTTTCATGTAGTAACGAAACATTGACAAATGCACCCAAACACTACGAAAACGCACCAAAACATGAGTTTAGGGTCCAATTGGCTGGATTGGGTGTGTTCGTTCTGAAAAATTCCGATGCGACTTCATGGCACGAACTTGTGCATTAATTCTACTAGTTCAGCCCGCTTTGCATCGAGTTTCGTGCAGTAACGAAACAATCCTAAATGCACCCAAAAACTACAAAATGCACAAGAACATGAGTTCATGGTCTAATGGGGTGGATCAGGTGCATTCGTTGCCAAAAATTCCGATGTGAGTTCGTGGCATGAAGTTTTGCATTAATTGCATCAATTCAGCCTGTTTTGCTCCGAGTTTCATGCAGTAACAAAAAAAATCCAAAATGCACCCAAATACTACAAAACGAAACAATACATGATTTTAGGGTCCAATGGGGTCGATCGGTTGCGTTTGTTGCGAAAAATTCCGATGCCAATTTATGGCACAAACTTGTGAATTAATTGCACCAGCTCAACTCGTTTTGCAACGAGTTTCATGTACTAACGAAACTTTGACAAATGCAACCAAACACTACGAAACGCACCAATACATGAGTTTAGGGTCAAATGGGGTGGATCGGGTGTGTTCATTGCGAAAACTTTCGATACGATTTCGTGCCACGAACTTTTGCATTTATGTTCAACACTTTTTGCACCAAGTTTTGTGTAGTAACGAAACAAATCCAAAATGCACAAAAACAGTACGAAACGCACCAATATTACAGTTTACGGTCCAATGGGGCGGATCGGGTGTGTTCGTTGCAAAAAAAATTCCAATGCGACTTCATGGCACAAACTAGTGGCTTAATTGCACCAGTTCAACCCATTTTGCATCGAGTTCCGTGTAGTAACAAAACATTGCCAAATGCACCGAAACACTACGAAATACTCCAGAACATGAGTTTGGTTCCAATGGGGTGGATCGAGTGCATTCTTTGCGAAAAATTCCGATGCGACTTTATGGCACAAACTTGTGCATTAATTGCACCAGTTCAACCCGTTTTGCATCGAGTTTCATGTAGTAACGAAACATTGACAAATGCACCCAAACACTACGAAAACGCACCAAAACATGAGTTTTGGGTCCAATGGGGTGGATCGTGTGCGTTCGTTACCAAAAATTCCGATGCGAGTTCGTGGCACGAACTTTTGCATTAATTGCACCAGTTCAGCCTATTTCGCACTGAGTTTCATGCAGTAAAGAAACAATCCAAAATGCACCCAAACACTACAAAACACACCAATTCATGAGTTTAGCGTCCAATGGGCTGGATCGGGTGCGTTCATTGCGAAAAACTCTAATGCGATTTTGTGGAACGAACTTCTTCAGTAATTGCACCAGTTCAACCCATTTTGCTCCGAGTTCCGTGTAGTAACGAAACATTGCCAAATACACCAAAACACTACGAAATGCTCCAAAACATGAGTTTGGTTCCAATGGGGTGGATCGAGTGTGTTCTTTGCGAAAAATTCCGATGCGACTTTATGGTACAAACTTGTGCATTAAATGCATCAGTTCAACCCATTTTGCACCGAGTTCCGTGTAGTAACAAAACATTGCCAAATGCACCAAAACACTACGTAATGCTCCAAAACATGAGTTTGGTTCCAATGGGGTGGATCGAGTGCGTTCTTTGCGAAAAATTCCGATGCGACTTTATGGCACAAACTTGTGCATTAATTGCACCAGTTGAACCCATTTTGCACCTAGTTTTATGTACTAACGAAACATTGACAAATGCACCCAAACACTATGAAAACGCTCCAAAACATGAGTTTAGGGTCCATTAGGGTGGATCGCGTCATTCGTTGCCAAAAATTCCGATGTGAGTTTGTGGCACGAACTTTTGCATTAATTGCACCAGTTCAGCCTATTTCGCATCAAGATTCATGCAGTAACGAAACAATCCAAAATGCACCCAAACACTACAAAATGCACCAATTGATGAGTTTAGCGTCCAATGGGGTTGATCGGGTGCGTTCATTGCGAAAAACTCTGATGCGATTTCGTGGCACGAACTTCTTCATTAATTGCAACAGTTCAACAAATTGTGCACCAAGTTCCGTGTAGTAACGAAACATTGCCAAATGCACCGAAACACTACAAAATGCTCCAGAACATGAGTTTGGTTCTAATGGGGTAGATCGAGTGTGTTCTTTGCGAAAAATTCTGATGCGACTTAATGGCACAAACTTGTGCATTAATTGCACTGTTCAACCCGTTTTGCACCGAGTTTCATGTAGTAACGAACATTGACAAATGCACCCAAACACTACGAAAATACACCAAACATGAGTTTAGGGTCAATGGGGTGGATCACGAGCGTTCGTTGCCAGAAATTCTGATGCGAGTTCGTGGCACGAACTTTTGCATTAATTGCACCAGTTTAAGCCTATTTCGCACTGAGTTTCATGCAGTAAAAAAAAACAATCCAAAATGCACCCAAACACTATAAAACGCACCAATTCATGAGTTTAGCGTCCAATGGGGGTGGAATCGGGTGCGTTCATTGCGAAAAACTCTGATGCGATTTCGTGGCACGAACTTCTTCATTAATTGCACCAGTTCAACCTGTTTTGCACCAAGTTTCGTGCAGTAACGAAACAATCCAAAATGCACCCAAACAGTACGAAACGAACCGATACTTGAGTTTACGGTCCAATGGGGTTGGATCGGGTGTGTCGTTGCGAAAATTCCAATGAGACCTTAATGACACAAACTTGTCCATTATTGCACCAAGTTCCATGTAGTAACGAAACATTGCCAAATGCACCGAAACACTACGAAATGCTTCAGAACATGAGTTTCGTTCCAATGGGGTGGATCGAGTGCATGCTTTGCGAAAAATTCTGATTCGACTTTATGGCACAAACATGTGCATTAATTGCACCAGTTCAACCCGTTTTGCACCGAGTTTCATGTAGTAACGAAACATTGACAAATGCACCCAAACACTACGAAAACGCACCAAAACATGAGTTTAGGGTCCAATTGGCTGGATTGGGTGTGTTCAGTTCTGAAAAATTCCGATGCGACTTCATGGCACGAACTGTGCATTAATTCTACTAGTTCAGCCCGCTTTGCATCGAGTTTCGTGCAGTAACGAAACAATCCTAAATGCACCCAAAAACTACAAAATGCACAAGAACATGAGTTCATGGTCTAATGGGGTGGATCAGGTGCATTCGTTGCCAAAAATTCCGATGTGAGTTCGTGGCATGAAGTTTTGCATTAATTGCATCAATTCAGCCTGTTTTGCTCCGAGTTTCATGCAGTAACAAAAAAAATCCAAAATGCACCCAAATACTACAAAACAACAATACATGATTTTAGGGTCCAATGGGGTCGATCGGTTGCGTTGTTGCGAAAAATTCCGATGCCAATTTATGGCACAAACTTGTGAAGTAATTGCACCAGCTCAACTCGTTTTGCAACGAGTTTCATGTACTAACGAAACTTTGACAAATGCAACCAAACACTACGAAACGCACCAATACATGAGTTTAGGGTCAAATGGGGTGGATCGGGTGTTTCATTGCGAAAACTTTCGATACGATTTCGTGCCACGAACTTTTGCATTTATGTTCAACACTTTTTGCACCAAGTTTGTGTAGTAACGAAACAAATCCAAAATGCACAAAAACAGTACGAAACGCACCAATATTACAGTTTACGGTCCAATGGGGCGGATCGGGTGTGTTCGTTGCAAAAAAAAATTCGCAATGGCGACTTCATGGCACAAAACTAGTGGCTTAATTGCACCAGTTCAACCCATTTTGCATCGAGTTCCGTGTAGTAACAAAACATTGCCAAATGCACCGAAACACTACGAATACTCCAGAACATGAGTTTGGTTCCAATGGGGTGGATCGAGTGTGTCTTTGCGAAAAATTCCGATGCGACTTTATGCAAACTTGTGCATTAATTGCACCAGTTCAACCCATTTTGCACGAGTTTCATGTAGTAACAAACATTGCAAATGCACCACAAAACCACCAAAACATGAGTTTGGTTCCAATGGGGTGGATCGATGCGTTCTTCCAAAAATTCCGATGCGTTCGTGGCACGAACTTTGCATTAATTGCACCAGTTCAACCCATTTCGCACCTGAGTTTTATGCAGAAACATCAAATGCACCCAAACACTACAAAACGCTCCAAAACATGAGTTTAGGTCCATGGGTGGATCGCGTCATTCGAAAAATTATGCGAGTTTGTGGAACTTTTGCATTATTCAATTGCACCAGTTCAACCTATTTTGCAGTTCCGTGCAGTAACGAAACATTGCCAAATGCACCAAACACTACAAATGCACCAATGAGTTTGGTCCAATGGGGGGATCGGGTGCGTTCATTGCGAAAAACTTCTGATGCGATTTCGTGGCACGAACTTCTTCATTAATTGCAACAGTTCAACAAATTGTGCACCAAGTTCGTGTAGTAACGAAACATTGCCAAATGCACCGAAACACTACAAATGCTCCAGAACATGAGTTTGGTTCTAATGGGGTAGATCGAGTGTGTTCTTTGCGAAAAATTCTGATGCGACTTAATGGCACAAACTTGTGCATTAATTGCACTAGTTCAACCCGTTTGCACCGAGTTTCATGTAGTAACGAAACATTGACAAATGCACCCAAACACTACGAAAATACACCAAAACATGAGTTTAGGGTCCAATGGGGTGGATCACGAGCGTTCGTTGCCAGAAATTCTGATGCGAGTTCGTGGCACGAACTTTTGCATTAATTGCACCAGTTTAGCCTATTTCGCACTGAGTTTCATGCAGTAAAAAAACAATCCAAAATGCACCCAAACACTATAAAACGCACCAATTCATGAGTTTAGCGTCCAATGGGGGTGAATCGGGTGCGTTCATTGCGAAAAACTCTGATGCGATTTCGTGGCACGAACTTCTTCATTAATTGCAACCAGTTCAACCTGTTTTGCACCAAGTTCGTGTAGTAACGAAACACCAAATGCACCCAAACAGTACGAAACGAACCGAACTGAGTTTGGTCCAATGGGGTGGATCGGTGTGTTCGTTGCGAAAAATTCCAATGAGACTTAATGACAAACTTGTCATTAATTGCACCAGTTCCTGTAGTAACGAAACATTGCAAATGCACCCAAACACTACGAAAATGCTTCAAAACATGAGTTTCGTTCCAATGGGGTGGATCGAGTGCGCTTTGCGAAAAATTCTGATTCGACTTTATGGCACAACTTGCATTAATTGCACCAGTTCAACCTATTTTGCACCGAGTTTCATGTAACGAAACATCAAATGCACCCAAACACTACGAAAACGCACCAAATGAGTTTAGGGTCCAATGGCTGGATTGGGTGTTCGCTGAAAAATTCCGATGCGACTTCATGGCACGAACTTGTGCATTAATTCTACTAGTTCAGCCCGCTTTGCATCGAGTTTCGTGCAGTAACGAAACATCCTAAATGCACCCAAAAACTATCAAAATGCACAAGAACATGAGTTCATGTCTAATGGGGTGGATCAGGTGCATTCGTTGCCAAAAATTCCCGATGTGAGTTCGTGGCATGAAGTTTTGCATTAATTGCATCAATTCAGCCTGTTTGCTCCGAGTTTCATGCAGTAACAAAAAAAATCCAAAATGCACCCAAATACTACAAAACGAAACAATACATGATTTTAGGGTCCAATGGGGTCGATCGGTTGCGTTTGTTGCGAAAAATTCCGATGCCAATTTATGGCACAAACTTGTGAAGTAATTGCACCAGCTCAACTCGTTTTGCAACGAGTTTCATGTACTAATGAAACTTTGACAAATGCAACCAAACACTACGAAACGCACCAATACATGAGTTTAGGGTCAAATGGGGTGGATCGGGTGTGTTTCATTGCGAAAACTTTCGATACGATTTCGTGCCACGAACTTTTGCTATGTTCAACACTTTTTGCACACAAGTTTTGTGTAAGTAACGAAACAAATCCAAATGGCACAAAAAACAAAGTACGAAACGCACCAATATTACAGTTTACGGTCCAATGGGGCCGGATCGAGGTGTGGTTCGTTGCAAAAAAAAATTCCAATGCGACTTCATGCACAAACTAGTGCTTAATTGCACCAGTTGCAAACCCCATTTTGCATCGAGTTTCCGGTCGTTAACAAAACATGCCAAATGCACCGAAACACTACGAAATACTCAGAACATTGAGTTGGTTCCAATGGGGTGGATCGAGTGCTATTCCTTTGCCGAAAATTAATTCCGATGCGACTTTATGCACAAACTTGTGCATTAATTGCACCAGTTCAAACCCGTGTTGCATCGAGTTTCATGTAGTAACTGAACCTTGACAAAGGCACCCAAACACTATGAAAACGCACCAAAACATGAGTTTTGGGTCCCAATGGGGTGGATCGTGTGCCGTTCGTACCAAAAATTTCCGATGCGAGTTCGCTGGCACGAACTTTTGCCATTTAATTGCACCAGTTCAGCCTATTTTGTTTCATGCAGTAAAGAAACAATCCAAAATGCACAAACAACAAAACACCAATTCATGAGTTTAGCGTCCAATGGGGCGGATCGGGTGCGTTCATTGCGAAAAACTCTAATGCGATTTGTGGACAAACTTCTTAATTGCACCAGTTCAACCCATTTTGCATCGAGTTCCGTGTAGTAACGAAACATTGCCAAATGCACCAAAACTACGAAATGCTCCAAAACATGAGTTTGGTTCCAATGGGGTGGATCGAGTGTTCTTTGCGAAAAATTCCGATGCGACTTTATGGTACAAACTTGTGCATTAATGCACAGTTCAACCCATTTTGCACCGAGTTTCATGTAGTAACAAACATTGCCAAATGCACCCAAACACTACGTAATGCTCCAAAACATGAGTTTTGGTTCCAATGGGGTGGATCGAGTGCGTTCTTTGCGAAAAATTCCGATGCGACTTTGGCACAAACTTTGCATTAATTGCACCAGTTGAACCCATTTTGCACTAGTTTTATGTACTAACGAAACATCCAAATGCACCCAAACACTATGAAAACCAAAACATGAGTTTAGGTCCATGGGTGGATCGCGTCATTCGAAAAATTCCGATGTTTTTGTGGCGAACTTTTCATAATTGCACCAGTTCAGCCTATTTCGCTCAAGATTCATGCAGTAACGAAACATCCAAAATGCACCCAAACACTACAAAATGCTCCAATGAGTTTGGTCCAATGGGGTGATCGGGTGCGTTCTTTGCGAAAAATCTGATGCGATTTCGGGCACGAACTACTTCATTAATTGCAACAGTTCAACATTGCACCAGTTCCGTGTAGTAACGAAACATTGCCAAATGCACCAAACACTACAAAATGCTCCAAACATGAGTTTGGTTCCAATGGGGTGGATCGAGTGTGTTCTTTGCGAAAAATTCCGATGCGACTTATGGCACAAACTTGTGCATTAATTGCACCAGTTCAACCCGTTTTGCACCGAGTTTCATGTAGTAACGAAACATTGACAAATGCACCCAAACACTACGAAAACACCAAAACATGTTTAGGGTCCAATGGGTGGATCACGGCGTTCGTTGCCAAAATTCTGATGCGAGTTCGTGGCACGAACTTTTGCATTAATTGCACCAGTTTAGCCTATTCGCACTGAGTTCATGCAGTAAAAACAATCCAAAATGCACCCAAACACTACAAACCAATTCATGAGTTTAGCGTCCAATGGGGTGATCGGGTGCGTTCATTGCGAAAAACTCTGATGCGATTTCGTGGCACGAACTTCTTCATTAACATTCAACATTTTGCACCAAGTTTCGTGCAGTAACGAAACATCCAAATGCACCCAAACAGTACGAAACGCCGATACTTGAGTTTGGTCCAATGGGGTGGATCGGTGTGTTCGTTGCGAAAAATTCCAATGAGACTTAATGACAAACTTGTCATTAATTGCACCAAGTTCCATGTAGTAACGAAACATTGCCAAATGCACCGAAACACTACGAAATGCTTCAGAACATGAGTTTCGTTCCAATGGGGGTCGAGTTCTTGCGAAAAATTCTGATTCGACTTTATGGCACAACTTGCATTAATTGCACCAGTTCAACCCGTTTTGCACCGAGTTTCATGTAGTAACGAAACATTGACAAATGCACCCAAACACTACGAAACGCACCAAAACATGAGTTTAGGTCCAATTGGCTGGATGGGTGTGTTCATTGCGAAAAATTCCGATGCGATTATGGCACGAACTTGTGCATTAATTCTACTAGTTCAGTTTGCATCGAGTTTCGTGCAGTAACGAAACAATCCTAAATGCACCCAAACTATAAAATGCACAAGAACATGAGTTCGGTCCAATGGGGTGGATCAGGTGCATTCGTTGCCAAAATTCCGATGTGAGTTCGTGGCATGAAGTTTCATTAATTGCATCAATTCAGCCTGTTTTGCTCCGAGTTTCATGCAGTAACAAAAAAATCCAAATGCACCCAAATACTACAAAACGAAACATACATGATTTAGGGTCCAATGGGGTCGATCGGTTGCGTTTGTTGCGAAAAATTCCGATGCCAATTTATGGCACAAACTTGTGATTAATTGCACCAGCTCAACCGTTTTGCAACGAGTTTCATGTACTAACGAAACTTGACAAATGCACCAAACACTAAACACCAAAACATGAGTTTAGGGTCAATGGGGTGGATTGGGTGTGTTCATGAAAACTTTCGATACGATTTCGTGCACGAACTTTTGCATTTATGTTCAACTTTTTGCACCAGTTTTGTGTAGTAACGAAACAAATCCAAAATGCACAAAACAGTACGAAACGCACCATATTACAGTTTACGGTCCAATGGGGCGGATCGTGTTCGTTGCAAAAATTCCATGCGACTTCATGGCACAAACTAGTGCTTAATTGCACCAGTTCAACCCATTTTGCTCGAGTTCCGTGTAGTAACAAAACATCCAAATGCACCGAAACTACGAAAACTCAGAACATGAGTTTGGTCCAATGGGGTGGATCGGTGCATTCTTTGCGAAAAATTCCGATGCGACTTTATGGCACAAACTTGTGCATTAATTGCACCAGTTCAACCCGTTTTGCATCGAGTTTCATGTAGTAACGAAACATTGACAAATGCACCAACACTACGAAACGCACCAAACATGAGTTTTGGGTCCAATGGGGTGGATCGTGTGTTCGTTACCAAAAATTCCGATGCGAGTTTCGTGGCACGAACTTTTGCATTAATTGCACCAGTTCAGCCTATTTCGCACTGAGTTTCATGTAAAGAAACAATCCAAAATGCACCCAAACACTACAAACACCAATTCATGAGTTTAGCGTCCAATGGGCTGGATCGGGTGCGTTCATTGCAAAAACTCTAATGCGATTTTGTGGAACAACTTCTTCAGTAATTGCACCAGTTCAACCCATTTTGCTCGAGTTCCGTGTAGTAACGAAACATTGCCAAATGCACCAAACACTACGAAATGCTCCAAAACATGAGTTTGGTTCCAATGGGGTGGATCGAGTGTGTTCTTTGCGAAAAATTCCGATGCGACTTTATACAAACTTGTGCATTAATGCATCAGTTCAACCCATTTTGCACGAGTTCCGTGTAGTAACAAACATTGCCAAATGCACCAAACACTACGTAATGCTCCAAAACATGAGTTTGGTTCCAATGGGGTGGATCGAGTGCGTTCTTGAAAAATTCCGATGCGACTTTGGCACAAACTTGTGCATTAATTGCACCAGTTGCCCATTTTGCACTAGTTTCATGTACTAACGAAACATTGACAAATGCACCCAAACACTACAAAACGCTCCAAATGAGTTTAGGTCCATTAGGGTGGATCGGTCATTCGTTGCGAAAAATTCGATGTGAGTTTGTGGCACGAACTTTTGCATAATTGCACCAGTTCAGCCTATTTCGCATCAAGATTCATGCAGTAACGAAACAATCCAAATGCACCAAACACTACAATGCACCAAATGAGTTTAGGTCCAATGGGGTGATCGGGTGCGTTCATTTGCGAAAAATTCCGATGCGATTTGTGGCACAAACTTCATTAATTGCAACAGTTCAACATTTGCACCGTTCCGTGTAGTAACGAAACATTGCCAAATGCACCAAACTACAAAATGCTCCAACATGAGTTTGGTTCCAATGGGGTGATCGAGTGTTCTTTGCGAAAAATTCCGATGCGACTTATGGCACAAACTTGTGCATTAATTGCACCAGTTCAACCCTTTTGCACAGTTCATGTAGTAACGAAACATTGACAAATGCACCCAAACACTACGAAACACCAAAACATGAGTTTAGGGTCCAATGGGTGGATCGAGCGTTCGTTGCCAAAAATTCTGATGCGAGTTTGTGGCACGAACTTTTGCATTAATTGCACCAGTTCAGCCTATTTCGCACTGAGTTCATGCAGTAAAAACAATCCAAAATGCACCCAAACACTACAAAACGCACCAATTCATGAGTTTAGCGTCCAATGGGGTGATCGGGTGCGTTCATTGCGAAAAACTCTGATGCGATTTCGTGGCACGAACTTCTTCATTAATTGCACCAGTTCAACCTGTTTTGCACCAAGTTTCGTGCAGTAACGAAACAATCCAAATGCACCCAAACACTACGAAAACCATACTGAGTTTGGTCCAATGGGGTGGATCGGTGTGTTCGTTGCGAAAATTCCAATGAGACTTAATGACACAACTTGTCATTAATTGCACCAGTTCTGTAGTAACGAAACATTGCCAAATGCACCCAAACACTACGAAACTCAGAACATGAGTTTCGTCCAATGGGGTGGATCGAGTGCGTTTGCGAAAAATTCTGATTCGACTTTATGGCACAACTGTGCATTAATTGCACCAGTTCAACCTTTTGCACCGAGTTTCATGTAGTAACGAAACATTGACAAATGCACCCAAACACTACGAAACGCACCAAACATGAGTTTAGGTCCAATGGCTGGATCGGGTGTGTTCATGCGAAAAATTCCGATGCGACTTTCATGGCACGAACTTGTGCATTAATTCTACTAGTTCAGCCTTTGCACGAGTTTCGTGCAGTAACGAAACAATCCAAATGCACCCAAAACTACAAAACCAGAACATGAGTTTCGGTCCAATGGGGTGGATCAGGTGTTCGTTGCCAAAAATTCCGATGTGAGTTCG
>NC_053139.1:24374774-24438770 GCF_016808335.1 Panicum virgatum
AGAAGCAGGTTGCCATCATATCCTCCATACCTACAGATCCACCAAAAGAGCCATTAGAAGTAGGATGGAAAATAAAGGCACATAAAAAGGCCTTGGTGAGGAATGAAACACTTTTGAGTAATCCGAGAGATCACCCGAGGAACTCACAAATTTTTTTTCAAAAAACTTTATAAAACCACCGGATTAACGATTGAACAAGGAGTGGTAAGTGGTACTCTATAAGCTATTCTGACCCTCAACCGCCAAAGATGAGGATGATGCAATAAGCCCCACATGAGTAAGGTAAAAGGTGCGAACAAGGCCAACTTATTCAAGATAAAGGTAGGAACACTCGGTTTTGCCTTGGGCATAAGTCAGGAATGCGACATTGTAGCAACTCCTGATCAACAACCTAAGTCTAAAACTTTGCTCGGGACAAGCAAAGGGCTAGCTTGGGGGAGTTGTTGAGTGCTTTCATTTTCGACTGTCGACTATACTCAATAATAAAGGAAAATTGCATGCCTTACTCACATATTTGTATCACTTACCTCGCTCCATAGTTGTTTTCGAGTTTTGTACATTTCAGATGAGCAAGAGCGGAATAAGATGAAAACACGCAGCAGACGCCATACAACTACACAGAATATCGCATCCGGCGTCACACCCTTACAAAGAGGGGCCACATGTCAAAGGAAACGGGGCCTCCACACAAGATGCACCAGAGGATAAGGATAAGATCCCAAGAATCAACCACCCTGCAAAGGATCAGCTCGATTGACTGACAGGTGGGGTCGGCCGACCCTAGCCTGCAACGCGTCCAGGTGCATCTCGGGGAGGAGTCATGGCCAAGGCAACTGATCACCTTCCATATGTGCGTTGGCGGGAAACAACCTCCAAGTAGTATAAATAGGGCCTCTCCCCCCACCCTCAAACACACACACTCTCATTCCACCATTCCAAGAAGGCTCTCCTCTCTCTTGCTCTCTTAGCTAGGTAGTGGAGCTAGGCTAGTTTCTCTTTAGCGAGCAAGTAGTCCTCGGGGTCGTTGAGCAATCCTCGGCTCCTGGTATGGCTTTGTGTCCAATTTGTTAGACTTCTATTCATAATATAGAGGTATGCCATGGTTGCTTTACTATCTTGATAGTTTATCAATCCATGCTTAGTTCGTTCATGAGTTATGATAAGGTCTTGGTTAGGCCAGATGATCCGGGTACGGATAGAGGTTCGTTGTGCTTTCGGGCTTGCTCTAGTGTTTTACTCGTCCATCCAAAGGGTGGGAGACCTGGGGGCACTAGAGTAGTGACTTCATACACGAGCGTGGTGCTCGGGTATGCGGGATCCTTCAGATATGACCGTGCTCCACGGTGTGACTGGGTAGATGGTAGGTGGTGACAGCCCCGTCCGTCCGGCGTAACAGCTGTGTTGCGTTTAGCGTACTCCTCGACGTCGGGTTCCGTGTAGGAGTTTATGCAAAGAGGTAACGGGACTGGATGTACTCCGGTGCGGGACCTTCTCCCCGCTATCCCATTTTCCTAGCACCTGTAGTCCTAACCATGTCCTAACATGACTCAGCTTTGGATAGAACCACTAGGACACCTAACCTAGCCTAAGCTCCAGCTAACTTAACGTAGGATAGAGTAGTCTTTGTTTTGTTGTTTCTCTCTTTTATTCCTTCCTATTGGAGTGTGGATGTGTGCTGTGTCACATTACCCTTGCTTATTCTTTACTTGGACATTCACCTATTAGAGTATTGCCTATTGCTTGAGGCACAATGTCATGGTTAATGTTAAGTACATTACCTTTGCCACTGACATCCTTTGGGAACAAATAAATAACGATACCCTTACTCTCTGGGTGAAATGCTACAACGGTATATCCGTGCACTTGCGGATCCATCTGTAATCGTATAGATTATACCACGAGAGTGGCACCCCTTGGGTGCAGTTGCTAGGATGGGTTCGGCGCCCTCATTTCTAGTGATTGCACTAAGGACCGCCAACAGGCAATTCTGAGGTTGTTACCAAGGTCATCGCAAACCTGATATCGAATTAAGAAATGCCAAAACCTACGTCACACGCACTCCGACTCTCAAGTTGGCACTATCTCACTTGATTTCTCCATATAAAGTTTTAAACATGAATGTAACATCCTGAATTCATAAAATTGTTTGAGACTTGTTAAAAAGGAGTTCTTTCTGGCTTGATGAACACTTGCATAAATTTTATTCCTTGCTAAGCTTGAATTTGTGAACCATATTCTTAAGGAACCCATGATGCTTAATTGTTGACTAATACGATATGTTTTGTTTTCAAGTTGCTTGTCCTTACATGACTATGAGCTTGGGGAATTTATTTTAAAAAGATAAAACAAAGTTCATGGTCCTTACCTCTGTGTATTTTCCCCTACCAGAGCCATATGATTTTTCCACATAAAAAATTCTTTGCATATGCCTCTTGATATCATATTGAGCTCGATCAAATTTTGTGACCCATTATGGATATACTTATTTACCTTCATGATCAGAGTTTATCTGGACAATTAAAATAAAATACTCCAGAAGTACTGACTGACAAACTCTCTTATGAAAAAAAAGAAAAAAGAGAAAGAAAGAGAGAAAAGATGGCATTGCCAAAGAAGCATAACCCAAAAAAAAAAGAGAGACAAAAGATGGCATGCCAAAGAAGTATGACCCAGGAAAAAAATAAAAAAAGAAGAGAGTCAATCAAGAAGGGAGTACATAACCATTTGTGCACTGACCTGATCAGATAGTAAATGCATGTATTATCCCTATGGATCTAATCTTTGATCTTGCAACAGGTATGATTCAAGGAGATGCCTTCTTACTCCCTACCGAGCTCCACGTCAGCCATCTAAATAAAGTAGGAAAGAGTAAAGGCAAGCTTTGGTAAGATTATACACATGAGCGCCAATGAGAGATCCAAAAAAGGAGTAAGACCATGAATAAAATTCTTTATACAAAAATTTTCCAAAGCCCCCAATCTTGCAGCATGGCAAGGATGACACTTGAGTCAATATCATTCCATTCTTCAACAATTCGAGGCATCATGGTAGACACACTAAAGTTCACAAACGAGGGCAAGGTATGGAATAACCTTTGTGCAGGATGTTTGTTCAAGGAGATGCCATTACACCTTAGTCCTAGCCTTTACTCAGGATGACCAAAGGGCTAAATGTGGGGGATCTTATTGATGGTCTATTTTGACCGAGTTTGACCATCAACTCCTGAACAAAAATCAAGCATACCGCGGAATAAATGCTAGTATAGGGCTATTTATAAACATATTCCACAGATGTTAGTTTTAGAATGTGTGCAGGTGATTCCGAGCTAAAAATGCAGCAAGATGGTGAGGCATAATACAAGACATGAAGTTTCGGCCAATCAATGCGCAACACGTGTCATCACATGGATTGAAGGGCCCACCAGAGCAGGAAACCGACATAACCAGGGGCTATGCCACATGCCAATGACATGTGGGCCCCCAGGACAACACATCAGGACAAGTGTTGGCATTTCTTAAGTCGCTACCGGGTTTGCGAAGACCTCAGGAACGGCCTCAGAAACGCCTGTTGGCGGTCCTTAGTACAATCACTAGAAATGAGGGCGCCAACCCATCCTAGGAACTGCACCCAAGGGGTGCCACTCTCGTGGTATAATCTATACAATTACAGATGGATCCGCAAGTGCACGGATATACCGTTGTAGCATTTCACCCAGAGAGTAAGGGTATCGTTATTTATTTGTTCCCAAAGGATGGCAGTGGCAAAGGTATTGTACTCAACATTAACCATGACATTGTGCCTCAAGTAATAGGCAAAACATTAACAAGGGTAAGTCAAGATAAAGAAATAAGCAAGGGTAATGCGACACATCACACAACCACACTCCAGGAGGAAGGAATAAAATGGAGAAACAACTAAAAGAAAGAACTTATCTACCTACGTTAAGTCAGCTGGAGCTTAGGCTAGGTTAGGTGTCCTAGTGCTTCTATCCAAAGCTGGGGTCATGTTAGGACATGGTTAGGACTACAGGTGCTTGGAAAATGGGATAGCGGGGAGAAAGTCCCGCACCGAAGTACATCCAGTCCCATTACCTCTTTGCATAAACTCTTACACCGAACCCGAATGTCGGGGAATACGCTAAACGCAACACAGCTGTTACGCCGGACGGACAGGGCTGTCACCACCTACCGTCTACCCCAGTCACACCATGGAGCACGGTCATATCCGAAGGATCCCGCATACCCGAGCACCACGCTCGTGCATGAGGTCACTACCCTAGTATCCCCGGGTCTCCCACCCTTCGGATGGACAAGTAAAACACTAGAGAAAGCCCGAAAGCACAACGAACCCCTATCCGTACCCAGATCATCTGGCCTAACCAAGACCTTAGCACAACTCAGGAATGAACTAAGCATGGATTGATAAACTATCAAGATAGCAAAGCAACTGTGGCAAATCTTTATATTATGAATAGAAGTTTGACAAATCGGATACAAAGCCATACCGGGAGCCGAGGATTGCTGAACGACTCCAAGGATGACTTGCTTCGCTAAGGAAAACTAGCCTAGCTCCACTACCTAGCTAAGAGAGCTAGAGAGAGCCTCCTTGGAGAGAGAGTGGAATGAGAGAGAGTGTGTGTGTATTGAGAGGGTGGTGAGAGGCCCTATTTATAGCTCTAGAGGTCGGTTCCCGCCAAATGCACATATGGAAGGTGATTAGATGCCTTTGATGAGGACACCACGAGTATGTCTACACCAGCAACACCTTCTCCAGCGCCTCCAGATGCACCTCCACCCCAGGCGCCACCTTCTGGGCCAATCACTCGGGCTCGTGCAAGAGAACTGAACTTCGTCATGCTACTGAAGAATGAAGGCCCAGAAGAATAGAGGCTAGCCCAATAAAGGCCCTTGTGTGGGCGCCTAGGGCTGCGCCCTCCCCCTTTGCCCTGGATGCTAGGGGCGGCGCCCCCATCTCCTGGCCGCCTTTCCCTAGGGGCTGCGCCCCCTCTCCCTCTATTTATAGAGAGGTTTCTTTTCAATTCAGACTTGAGTTTTGTTTTACATCTAGCTTTAGCTACTCTGGAACATGCACAAATCAGTGCTGTCCTCGTGTATTCAGAACTCCACCTTCGAGAGATAATCAGATTGCTCGCATCTTTTTCTTGTTCGTTCTTCGATTGTGGACAGGAAACGATCTTCGTGATCAGGCTGATCTTGCATCAACAAGGTCAGTAACCACAGGGAGTTGGTTCAGCGATTGCATTGGCGCTTCGGGTTCGCTCGTCGTAGTCGGATCGTGAGGGTCATCTTCCGCCAAGTCGAATTTATCCCCACTCACCGAAAGATTGGGCACTCCGGCTCTATCAAGTGGTATCAGGTTTCCAGGTTGATCGGTGAGTTTATCTAGTGTTCTTCCCTTTCCTACAGTCCACAAAACCAAAAAAATTATTATCAGGATAGATCCTTGTCCCAGCACCCTTTTGAGCCTTGCACCTTCTTTCAATAATTTGCATTGTTGAATTTGTGTGCTTACGCGTTCAATTGTTGCTGGTTACTTTATGTTCTATCCTTGTTTTCTTTTCTTCTAACCCTAGCGCCGCCAGCATCCCTCTGCCGCTCGCCATCCCTGGATCGCGCCTGCCCTGATCGCCCCCCTGCCTTGTGTGTTTGGCAAGTCAAAAAAAAAGGAAAGAGAGAAACAAAACCGCGTGCGTTATTCCTGATCGCGCCTCTCACGCGCCGACGCCCCCCCCCCCACTTTTTTTTTCGGATCACACCTCCCTGTCCACCGGTTGTGTATTTCTTTTGGCAAGTTTAAAAAAAAAGAGGTTTGCCTAATCCTGATCGACTTCAATTGAGAAAGTTTTGGCCGCCTCGGCAGTCCTACCATACAAAGGGACGTCCGGATCTTCTTGTTACCGGAATACCCCTACCTTTCCTGAAAAGTGTGTGTGGTAACTTGCTCATTTGTATTCCTTTGCTCATATAATCAGTTTGTGAGTTTCTCCGGAAAAAAAACAGGGAAACAAAAAGGAGATTACCTCATTTGGGCGCATCACGCAGGACGCCCAGGTGTGCGCACCTGCTGCTCCTTGTTCTTCCCTCTTGTGTTTTTCCTTTGCCCCCATACCCTTGCTCAACTTTTGCACCTTGTTTCCAGCAGCTTTGATTACGTGTTTGGCACTATAATTCAACCTTGCATTATTGTTTGATTGTGCTAACCCTTGAATTGAGTGCAGCCTACCCAGAACCCCACATAGTTCTACGACGAGCAGACTTTGTTTCTCCAGGCAATCGCTCCTCCAATCTTTCGCCGGTTCTACCTGTTGGTTGCAGATCACCCCTATGTGCTTGGTAAGAACAGATAAGAATTTGATAACAGCACTACTGTGAGCGCCTTGTGAACCATTACACCCTTGTTGTCGTAGGCTTTGTTTTTGTGTTTGCGCTAACTATGGCAGGAGATGAAGGCATGACGAATGAAAAGCTGCAGGACATGCGGACACGAGTTGATGGTCTGGCCGCAGACATGAAGACGATGCATGAACGGCTTGACTCGACGATCACGTCATCGACCGAGAGGTTCGATCAGCTCGACCTCGCTCAGATGGCCACTAAGACCACGCTCGACACCATCGTGGCACGGCTCGACACATTGTCCACATTGATCACAGAGTTACAGAAAGATTATGGCGGTGACACGGAACAGGAAGAGGGTACTCGCAGCGGTCGTGCCCGCCGTGTGGTACGTCATCAACCTAATGACTCATTTGCTAAGATTAAATTTAAAATTCCATCTTTTAATGGCAAATATGATCCTGCTGCATATCTTGATTGGGAACTAGAGGTCGACCAGAAATTTTCATGCCATGATATTCCTGTTAATTCTCAAGTTAAAGCTGCTATTAGTGAATTTACTGATTTTGCTTTAATTTGGTGGCGTGAATATAAACAAAAACATCCCACTCCCACCACTTGGACTCAATTAAAAGCTGCCATGCGACACAGATTTGTCCCTTCATATTATGCACGAGATTTGCTTGAAAAAATGCAGTGCTTTCGACAAGGTCAACAGTCTGTTGAGGACTATTATCAGGAGTTACAAAAAGGTATGATTCGTTGTGGTTTGTTTGAGACAGATGACGCTACTATGGCTCGTTTTCGCGGTGGTTTGAACCGCGAAATTCAGGACATCCTTGATTATAAAGAATATTCTGATATGACCACATTGTTTGCATATGCTTGCAAAGCTAAACGTGAAGTGCAGGGATGCCGTTCGAAGACATATCCTAACTCTTTTGCAGGAAGAAAGCCGGCAACCAGCTCAACGCCTGCTCTACCTGCGCCATCCACGACCAGCAGTACACCACGCGAGGGGTCGGCCAAACCTGCAGCACCCTCTCCCACAGGCGCTGTTCCTTCCACAGGACGTACACGGGATATTCAGTGCCATCGTTGCAAAGGATTTGGGCACATGATTCGGGACTGCCCAAACAAGCGTACCTTGCTTATCCGTGACAATGGTGAGTACTCTTCTGAAAGTGATTCCGAAGAACCTCGACATGCTATGCTTGCCACTGACCATGCAGCTAATGAGGAGGTACATGTCACCCCGGGCGATGCAGATAGGTATGAAAATCTTGTTGTGCAGCGTGTTCTTAGTACACAGGTCGCCCAGCCCGAGAAAAATCAGCGACACACTCTGTTCCATACAAAGGGCGTTGTGCAGGAGCGGTCGATTCGCATCATCATCGACAGCGGCAGCTGCAACAACTTGGTGAGTACCGTGCTGGTCGAGAAGTTGTCATTACCCACTCGTAAGCATCCGAATCCATATCACATTCAGTGGCTTAATGATGGTGGAAAAATTAGAGTAACACGGTCGGTGCGTGTCCCTTTCTCCATGGGTGCTTATTCTGATTTTGTCGATTGTGATGTTATTCCCATGGAAGCATGCTCTTTGTTACTTGGTAGACCTTGGCAATACGATACTGATAGCTTGCATCATGGTCGTTCGAATCATTATTCTTTCATGTTTAAGGGTCAGAAAATAATTATACATCCAATGACACCTGAACAAATTGTTAAAGATGATCTTGCTCGAGCTGCTAGGAATGCTAAACAACTTGAACCATCACCATTGCCCTCTAATTCTGAAATCAAGTTGAATGCTCCTGTTTTACTTGCTACACGTGCTGATTTTGATGATCTCCGCGATGCTCATTTGCCCTGCTATGCACTTGTATGCTCTAGTGTGCTCGTTTCACTCGATGATGCACCGTCTTTGGATATTCCCCCTGTGGTTGCTAACCTTTTGCAGGAGTACGCTGATGTCTTTTCCAAGGACTTGCCACCGGGTCTTCCACCACTCCGTGGTATTGAGCACCAGATCGATCTCATTCCAGGCGCACAGCTTCCGAACCGCGCACCGTACCGTACAAATCCGGATGAGACGAAGGAGATCCAGCGCCAGGTACAGGCGTTGCTCGACAAGGGTTACATCCGTAAGTCTCTTAGCCCTTGCTCAGTTCCTGTGTTACTTGTTCCAAAGAAAGATGGATCATGGCGTATGTGTGTAGATTGTCGTGCTATTAATAACATCACCATTCGTTATCGATATCCTATACCACGCCTTGATGATATGCTAGATGAGCTTAGTGGTGCCATTATTTTCACTAAGATTGATTTGCGTAGTGGTTACCACCAGATTAGAATGAAACTGGGTGATGAATGGAAAACGGCTTTTAAAACAAAATTTGGGTTATATGAATGGTTGGTTATGCCGTTTGGATTGACTAATGCTCCCAGTACCTTTATGCGCTTAATGAATGAAGTTCTAAGGCCTTTCATAGGATTGTTTGTTGTTGTCTATTTTGAGGTTATCCTGATTTACAGCAAGTCTATGCAAGAACATTTAGAACATCTGCGTGCTGTTTTTGATGCGTTGCGTGCTGCTCACTTGTTTGGCAACATAGAAAAATGCATCTTTTGCACACAACGTGTCTCGTTTCTTGGCTATGTTGTTACTCCACAGGGCATTGAGGTGGACAGCAGCAAGATCGATGCCATTCGGGAATGGCCTACACCGACGACGGTCACACAGATTCGGAGCTTTCTTGGACTTGCAGGATTCTACCGTCGGTTTGTCCGTGATTTTAGCTCCATTGCAGCCCCTTTGCACGAGCTTACAAAGAAAGGTGCGCCATTTGCTTGGGGCGACTTGCAGGAGGTAGCGTTCAACACTTTGAAAGATAAGTTAACACATGCTCCCCTCTTGCAATTGCCTGATTTTAATAAAGTGTTTGAGCTTGAATGTGATGCTAGCGGTATTGGGCTAGGTGCTGTTTTGTTACAAGAAGGAAAACCGGTTGCTTATTTTAGTGAGAAATTAAGCGGTGCTAGCCTGAGATATTCTACTTATGATAAGGAGCTTTATGCTTTAGTTCGCACTTTGCAAACATGGCAGCACTATCTTTGGCATCGCGAGTTTATAATCCATTCTGATCATGAGGCTTTGAAAGATATTCGTACCCAAACAAATCTGAACCGTCGTCATGCTAATTGGGTAGAATTCATTGAGTCCTGAGCTTGTGCACAAGCATTTTTGCGCTCGTGACATCGAGAGAGAGGAAAGAACCACCCACTACTTCATCAATGTTGTCCTGAGCTTGTTGAGTCAGGCCATGGAAGAAGTTCTGAATGATCAACCACTCTTCGATGCCGTGGTGTGGGCATGCTTGAATGTAATCCTAGAGACGTTCCTAGACTTCCAGGATGGTTTCATCCGGGAGTTGCTGAAATCCGGAAGTCCTATTCTGAAGGGCATTGGTCTTGCCCACCAGAAAGTATTTGGCCAGGAAGGCATTGGAGCAAGCCTCCCATGTTGTGAATGCTTCCTAATTGGTGTAGAACCATGTCTTCGCCTTCCCGAGCAAAGAGAAGGGGCACAGTCAAAGATGGATGTTATCCATCATAGTGCCCTTGGGGTTGATGGTACTACTCACTTTCAGGAAGTTCTGGAGGTGAGCGTTGGCATCCTCGGATGCCTTTCTGCAAAACGGGCTCTCTTGGACCATGTTTACCAGCCCAATCTTCAACTCAAAGCCATCATTTCCGGCTTGGTCAAGGTTCAATCCAACAGGGATGTGGCTGCTGGACGGGGCTGAGAACTGACAGAGTGTCTTTTAGTTCTGAGCCATGGGTGACGAAGTTGACGTGGATGTGGAACCTTGGGGCCAAGTGAGTCTTCTCTGAGGTGGGACGACTCGGCGTCTCACAATTCTCCCAATTCTTTCTATATTCGGATTGAAGTTATTCAATAGAACGAAACTTGTCATGCACTGCTCTACATCAATCACAAAGATAGAGAGAGCAATGCTTGCTAAGGTTAGCGGCCATAAAATAGTAAAGTTTATCAAACTATTCAATGATATCTTTAGCCAATTGCTTCCCCGGCAACAGCACCAGAAATGCTTGTTGGCATTTCTTATGCCCAATAAAATTATGAATTACGCAAGCACACAGAATCACCACTGTAACACTTCACCTTGGAGTATTCCAGGGTATTGTAATTTTTCTCAGGGAAGCACTATGGGTAAAGAGTATCGTGAATCGAATGACAACCGTACTGGTTAAATCAACCGACTAACTTGACGGAGGTAAGGCAGATAGATAGATAAGTGGCCAGACAATGACCGAATGACACACGAGAGGATCAACGCCGTAGAGAGGTAGTAGTTGGGAGGACAATGAGCGAGAAAAGAAACCTGATACACTTCTGAACTATCGATCTAGTCTCTATATATCAGACTTAGCATCTAGCTATTTATCGGGAACCTAGAGCTTGCTTTGGCGGCCTCGGAGAAGGATTCAAACTGGGATGAGAAGGGAGTCCGACGTCAGTCGGCAACTACTGCTATGAAAGCACCCGAACATGGTGGACTACTAATGACGGACAGGACTTTCACCACCTGCCGCCTACCACTGCAGTACCGTGGGGTGGAAAAAACTTTCTAGCTAACACTGAGCTCAGATACCACATCCGTAGTCGGTGTTAGGATTTCTCTTGAGGCCTTCAAGAGAAATCCCCCTCAACCTACAGAACTAACTTGAGATCTCTAGTCTGAGCGAGAAAACCCATAAGGTAAGATCCTGAAAAGAGAGAGAGAGATAACTTAGCCTAATGCTAAAGGTATTTACTTCTGCGCACAAGCTGGACACTAAGACTTGGAAAGATAAATAAATGCAGAAAGTAAAGCTGACTCAGAAAAGTAGAGAAGATAACTTATATTAGTAAAGTCAAAAGAAAGATACAAGAGCTATACTAGACTTCCGACGACTCTAGAATCAAGAGACAAGCTCGACTCGACTCTGACTCCCAAACTACTAACCTACTCTAGAAAGTGAAGAGAGAAGAGCTCCTTGTGGTGTGTGTTACAAGTGATGGATGGGGGTCTTATTTATAGTGCTCCAGGGTTGGTTCTTGGTCGGTAAAAGGCTTGGCATCAGTTGTAAGCAGGTATGATGGTTGTGCTTAACCTCCACGCCAAGGCCCAGCTTCAGAAGCTTCCAGGTGGGGCCGGCTGGCCTCCCCTAGGCCGGCCAGCCTGGGGATGTTGCCACTTGTTACCGTCCTTCATCTGGACATCTTGGATCAGCTCCTGGAGTTGGTTTGATAGTTGCTCAGACATGGAACACATGTTGCATAGGCCGGCCGGCCTGCCTCTTGCACGTCTTGGCCCTCCGTTCCACCAACGTTGCACATCAACGCTTGTGATAACTCTAGGGTGATGGATTGCTGACTTTTCTTTGAGTTTAAGCTGACTTGTGGGTCCTTTGATCCATGTCATTGCCTTTCGGTCCATTTGATTAAACCAGCCTGCAATCCACGGTTTAGAGCTAATGTTGACATGTCATGGTGCCCATGGATCGAAGATGTGGCACGTTGTTTGAAGGTGCCAGGCCGACAGGCCTGGGAGAGGCCGGGCGGCCTGGGATTTTCCCCACTTTCGTCCATTTTTGGCGTGTTTGCTTCTGAAATCAAAACTCGTCAAAAACTTATGGAACTCGTTAGAAATAAGTATAATATGAATGGAACATTGTGTAAAGCTCAATTTATTCCCGAGAAGTTGACGGTCAAAATGCGAAATAATGGCCGTCAACAGGAACACAACCATTGGTGGTGCACTGTTGACGGTTGTTAAGTGCAAAATAAATGCCGTCAACTCCTGTATAAACACTTAAAGAATGAACACCAGCAGTAGTGGTAGGAGTTATTACTAACGAATTCCACAAGTGTTGGTGAATTGTTGATTGCAGGTACACAAGTATGGAATAAGAGGAAAACATGTAGAAGACGCCACAAGAATGCACAGAAGATCATATCCGGCGTCACACTTACAAAGAGGGCCCACCTGGTAGAGCAAACGGGCATGCCATGCGAGATGCACGACATGGTCAACACTTGGGCCCACTTGTCAGCCTGCCAGAGGAAGGAGCCCCTCGGGGAGGCACACCTGGGGTCGGCCGACCCCAAGGGTCAGTCGAACCTGGACGGCCTCCCGTCTAGGTGCACCTCGGGCAAGAGTAGGCCCTACTCCACCTCTCCACCTTGGCGGCCACTCCTTCTTGGGCTATAAAAGGGGGCCTCCCCCTCCACATTCAACACACACACACCAGCAAGATCTCCAACTCTTCACTTGAAGATGTAGTGCTCCAACGCTAAGGCGAGGCCCTGCCTAGGCTAGTGCTTAGAGTAGGAGGAGGGTGAGGAGTAGTTTGGGGAAGTGCTGGGCCTGTCGGTGGTCTTCTCCAGGCGTGTACCTCTATGGATGATGGCTTCCTCCGATATGAGTAAGTTAGTATTTATGATTCTTGTATTGCATAGTACTTTTGCTTGAGTGAGATCAGTTCTCTTACTCACGGGTTCGTCTCTCCGTATTTAGGGGTGCAAAGAGGTGACCCTTAGGTGCACCTCCAATCCTCTTTAGTTCAAAATTTTGTACCACTTTTCCAAAATAGGATCCCACTTTGGAGAAGTAGTACAAAATTCTGAACTAAGAAGGGTTGGAGGTGCACCTAAGAGACACTAATTTGCACCCCTATCCGTATTTCTACAGAGTGCTGTAGTTTGATATGGGATATCAGACATAGGTAGACTGCAGTAGTAACCAGTAGCGTAGACATGGTGTCTAGGCTAAGGGTTACCTTTGTTTGCCTTATATCCCACAGTTTGTAGAGGTAGACCGTAGGTGGTGACAGCCCTGTCGGTTCTTCGTAATCCCCCACATTCAAATATAGCGTAGAGCTATTGGCCGGAGTCTCCTGACCATTTCAGGGGTAAGCCGGTGTCTGAAGCGAGTATTCTGGCTAAGAGATCAACCTTTAACACATCTTTAGTGCTACCGTAGGAATCCTCTCTAGCCTTGCCACTTAATATTGGTGTGTCCTTGGACCGACTAAGTAAGGAGTTAGTCCACACATGTTCCCTATGGAAATGATACCCTTGAATACTAAAGGGTAAAAGCTACGACGGTATCCGTGCACTTGCAGATTTATTCACATCATTAAAATACCCAACAAGGTTTCTGGTGCCGTTGCCGGGGAACGGTTGCTGTTCTAACTTCGAACCTAGTTGGTCCCCGTATCTTTTCTTTTTGTTTTCAAAAAAAAATTGTTAGCCTTTGTCTTTCTTTCTTATCTCTACCTCAACCCCCACTACCCACGAAAGGTTTTCCTTGTCCATACCTTTCAACCCGTTAGGGTGAGTCTCTAGAACCATCCTTTCTGGACCCAGTTCCACATCCGGCTACAAGATTCATCCCTCACTCACAAAGCTAGTTTATGAAATATCCTTCTCAGAGTTAAGCTGTGAGCATCCCTTTCATCATCTACGAGAGGAGGAGAATGCTTCGAGCAACTGAGGACTTCCATCAGTGGAATTTGAGCTTTCATCTCGATGATATTTAAAATTCTGCTGAAAGTACCTCTCTTGAACAGCAGGAATCTTGGGGAAAAGAGCACTTTATGCAAATCCTACCCCCAGATTTCCTTATGGTGCTTTCTTCTTAAATTTTCCTCGAGACCATGTCTCGAGGGAGGTTAAGGAAGGAATGGTCGGAATAAGAGGGTCATTCTTTGTGACTTATCTATTTCAACCATAATTTCCTGGAAGAGGTACCATAAGAAAGCCCGTCATGTTCCCATGCCAAGGCAACCTCCGAGGTGTTTTTACCAAGGAATAAGCCTCGACATTGACCACCATGTTATAAGTCCATAGGACTGATCTCTCTGGTCAAGGGGCCTTACCGATCGAATCGAGAGAAATAAATTCATACCCTTATCCTCAATTAGCGATCGATGCCAATCAAATCAAATGATTCAAATTCACATCCTATTCCTTGATTTTGATTTATGCCCAATAGAAGTTATGTTCACCCTTTATTTAAAATGAACTTCTATTGGAAGCTTAGGATGGATTGCTTTGCCACAATATTCATCTTTGATGAAATGCGAAGCTTTCTACCTAAGGAGGGGATGAGTTGAAAGAAACTCATTTCCCTCGTGACCCGAACTCATAATTGTTCATTTGGCCCACAAAGTTACACATCCTCTTTCACTATCGGGCCCTGAACAATTCTTGAGTTGCTCTATCCGGAGACCAAGCCACTCACTCCATGAGCATGAAGTTTCAGTATTCTGCTTCATCACAAAGCCATGCTCATCCTTGATATCTCCGAGATCTTTCATCTGTTGTGCCAAGCCGCTGCGAGTCTTACAATCATCCCAGGGTTGACGCCCTTTAGGATGGTTGTATTTGGTTTTGTTTATCTTAATATATATGCAGGGCTCGTAGTTGTATTTGTGCACTAACCCTGCAGCTTGAACGACATTAAATCAACAAATGGTGGTGATGCTGGGAACTACATCACCATTGTTAGCTGCAGGATGAATCCCCATGGTCGAGCTTGCGACCATAAACAAAGCACTGCCGGGAGATAGCTTGGATTATCTTTAAAAAAATCTTTCTCCTAAACAATAAAAGCAAGAACATGTTGTTAAGCTTAAGTATGCACCTTCGGGTATTCTTGGTTTTAACCATTCCAAGCTAAAATTAAGAAGAGCCGAAGACATACGATGCCCGAGAACATGGGGGCTGCATCAATTGTATACTTTGATTATCTTTGGTATTGGAACGCACTCAAAAGGAGACCCCGACATTGCACACTTGACTTTCACACAAAAGTTCAAGTGTGGGGGGGAAATCGCTGAGCATCTCGCAGCAAGTTCCAGCCATACCAAGGAGTATCCTTGTTTCAAGAAGGTGTCAGCTCTGGCTTGCTTGAGAAAAAAAAAAGAGAGGAAAAAAAGAGAAAAAAAATGAGAAGGATAAAGATATAAGAAATTGAAAAAAAAGAGAGAGATATAAAAATGGGAGAAAAAAGAGAATAAAAAAAGAGAGAGAAAAATTAAAAAGAAGAGAGAGAGAAAGGAAGAAGGAAAGAGTGAGAGAGAGTCAATCTTCACATAAAACTCCATCCAGTCCTGGCTCCACACACTCAAGCAGCTGATAACGCAAACAATCCAAAGGCTGCTTCTCTTCCTTTCTAGGCCTTCGCTGCTCCACTCCGATTGGCACTTGCCGCCTGCATCAAAGTGGAGGACTCTTCGATGACCATATGTCTCCATGCCACTGCTGCAGCAACTTCAAAACTTCAATCCACATATGCTGCCCGCACGGACACTCAGGTACCTAAAAAGGTATGCCAATGTTTGCCGATCATTGTTTATCTCAAATTTGAACTTAGCTTAACCATTTTCGCATGCTTCCTTCTTCTATGATTGGTTTGCTCTGGTTTGGACGTATTCAATTGGTACATGCTTTTTAAATTAAGCATGGTGCTTAGGTTAAAAAGTTTTCTTTAATCAAATTATACATGGTGTCAAGTTTGGTTAATGAATTGTCAATACAATCATAGATTTTAGATGTATATATCTTTTGCGGACTAACCCCTGCAGAAAGACATCAAATCAAATGGGTAAAATCCTCAAGCTAAATTCACGCTAGAAGATACAACAAGGCTTGGGACGCACTTCAACAAAAAGAATTGCACAACATGCAAATGAGGCACAGATCACCTTTCAAGGGTCATAGTGGGTATATCGTCAAAATACCTCTTTGTTATGTTTATGCAATTTTATCTTAGCCTTGTTTGAGTTTTGCTGAAATGATAACAATTTGGTGAACAATAAATATAACAAAAAACCTCTTTGTAAAAAAAATCTCTCTCAGAAAAAAATCATGAAATAAAATGATGGCAAACATTCTTTGGGGTCCATGCTAATTGAATCTCTTGAATATGATTTCCCTTAAGCATGGATGTGTACAACAAATTTGAAAACAAAAAAGTCCTTTAAGCATCCCTCGAGTATTTGTTGTCCACTAACCTTTTGTAGGGAAGAAAATAAATAAAAAAAGGAAAAGCCAAAGAGCGGCATCATAATTCCAGCTTCAACACAATGCTCCTTGGTCCAAAGGGAAGACAGTTGCACGAGGAACCAAGATGAACAAATGCAAAGCTTTGCTTCGTGTTTATGAAGCTTAACTCTTGCATTTTTGTTCATTGCTTGGCAAGTCCTTCCGAGTAAGTATCGCACACACCTCGTGCGTCCTTGCTTCTTGTCTCTACACTGCTAAGTTACCCATCATGTTTAGCTTGCCATGAAAAAAATTAAGAAATATTTATATAATAAAAAAGGGAGAATAAAATAGAAAAAATAAATTTATATATAAGAATATACATAAAATAAAACCGATAGACTCCTTGTTTGTATCCACCATTGTTTTTTTCTTTTGAATAAAAGTAGGTACAAGAATAAGTGTGGGGGAGATCTCTCAAAATCACCAAGTGCAAACTCTTTTGAGATCTCTCCCCCAACATATTGCACAATGTCAACGGTCTAGCACGCTGAAGACCAGGATAGATGGAACTCATAGAAGGATGGCCAAACCTCTGGTTCGACCAGACCACCTCTGACTTCCCTCAGTTCCCTCTTCTTCCTCTACAAACGATGGTTTGTGCAACACTATCCTCAAACTCCCTGATTCTTGAGTTTAAACATATTGCATTTTGTTCATTAAAATTAAACTCAATGAACTCTACCAATTCGACTTGTGCACTCCATGCGCCTCCATGAATAAACTTGCATACTCTTTATTCCTCGCATTCTTCCTAGTCCTTGTGAACTTATATGTTCATAGGGACCCCATGCTATGTAAGTAATTGACTAATGTGATATGATTGGATGAACGGAACCATGCTCTTCCTTGCAAAGTACTTGGGATTTCTTTTCAAAAAAAATCATCAATAGCTTGTCTCCTCAAATTACTGAAAATTCCTACCAAAGCGAAAGTTAGATTTTTATGCTCAAACGTTCATATGCAGTTGACTTTGGTTTGAGTTTTGTCAAACTCCTTGACCCTTGTTAGAGACTTGTCATACTCTCATGATCAAGATCACGTACACATCCACTCACATGCTATACTTCTACACTAGAAGATGGCAAACATTGTCATCCACCCATAAAATAAAACTCCATGACATACCATGACTCTTTCTCTTTAAAGTGACCATCAAGGATGTGGACTATACAAAAAGAAATAAAAGATGCATACCCAAAGAAGGTATGCCACATGCTCAAAAGGCATGTCAAAATAAAAGAAAAGAGGAAAAGATGCATACCCAAAGAAGGTATGCCACATGCCCACAAGGCATGTCAAAAAGAAAAAGACAAAGATAGTCCACATCCAAGGAAAATAAAGAAGAGAGATAGATCATGCAAAGCAGTTTATCCATCCTCCACCAAAAAAAATAATAATATTCCCACACACTTGCACATCTTAATCAGACTGTATGACTCATTTCTGCTTGGATCTTGTTTTCGACATAACAATATAAGCAAAGCAAACATGCCTCTTTTAATCCTATCCTGAGCTCCACATAAGCCTGATTAGATGATAGGAGAAAAGAAGGCAGCAACTTTGCCTTGGTGAGGATCTGAAATACAAATAGTGATTTGAGAGAATAGTTTGAGGAGCAAGACTAGTCTTTTGTTTCAAAATATAAAAAAACCAAGTTTCTAAGCAGAAAGAGCTAGGAACCTGAAGTCTGCATTGTTCCATTCTTCAATTACCAAGAAAGAATGGTAGCCACTCCAAAGTTCACAGGTATTGGCGCCTACCAACTCCACTACTAATCGTCAGCGATGATGCCCGCAGACGCCAAGGGGGTGGCAGGTATTTCATGAACCACGAATAAACCCGCAAGTGCACGGAATACCGCTATAGCATTTTACCCGAGAGTATATTGGGGTGCCATTTATATTTCCGCAGGGAAGGCTGCGATTGGAAGTACATAGGCTAGTTAATGAACTGATCGAGATTGGATACTCAATTGCATAAACAAGGGTGATAAATGGTTGGATAGGTGGTAGTGTGACACACAAGTTTACACTCAGCTCTAAATATTCTATAGGCAGGGAGAAAGGAAGAAGTTAGCAACTCGAGTCAAAGATACTAGGCTAGCTATTTCTATGCTATCTTATGGTTAGATCAATAGAAGATTAAACTGGCACAATAGGGAGACTGCTACTAGCTGGATGGAAGAAACTCGACCAAACCATACGGCTTTATACACCTCCTACCCCCCCCCCCCCAATCCGAACGTGGAGGATTACTGGGCACGGACAGGGTAGTCACCACCTGCCGGCTACCTCTACAAACCGTGGGAAAGGGCGAGATCCAGCAACACTTGACTAATCTAGACACCACGTCTACACTAGTAAGCGATACTTTAGTATCCCGTGCGGAGCCCCCACCCTCCAGATGGACAGACATCATACTAGAGCAAACATACGAATACTGGAGCAGTTGCCGGAGTTCTAAAGCTAATATGTTAACCATCGCAAGCACAGGGTGCGAATGCATCCAGATCAAGAAGTATATGTCTAATAACTCAGAATATAAATGAAGCAGATATCGGTAACTATAGTTTAAGTCTATTACAAACGACCGAAAATTACACAAGAGAACTAGAGATGAACCCATACCAGAACTCCTGAGCAACTCCGGGGACTCGATGACTACTAGACTCCACCTAAACTCCACTAACCTATAGAGCTAAACAAGAGAATGAGCTTGAGCTTCAACTTGATGTGTGTGTGTGTCTCCATTCTTACCAACCCCCCCCCCCTCATATTTATAGCAAGGAGCCACGGGGTGTGCAGCAGGTGATCCTTGGAGAACCGACATTAGGAGCCAATGGGATGCGTCCACATGGCAGAGTTGAGGTGGTGGGGCCCCTGGGCAGGTCGGCGGACCAGCATGGTCGGTCAGCCTCCCAACGACGCCAATGTTGTCATTTCTTAACTCACTACCAGGTTTCCGAAGACCTCGGCAATGGCCTTAGAAACGCCTGTTGGCGGTCCTTAGTGCAATCACTAGAAATGAGGGCGTCGACCCATCCTAGCAACCGCACCCAAGGGGTGCCGCTCTTGTGATATAATCTATACGATTACAGATGGATCCGCAAGCGCATAGATATACCATTGTAGCATTTCACCCGGAGAGTAAGGGTATCATTATTTATTTGTTCCCAAAGGATGGCAGTGGCAAAGGTATTGTACTCAACATTAACAATGACATTGTGCCTCAAGCAATAGGAAAAACTCTAATAGGGATAAGTCAAG
This sequence comes from Panicum virgatum, assembly GCF_016808335.1. Classification (NCBI taxonomy): domain Eukaryota; kingdom Viridiplantae; phylum Streptophyta; class Magnoliopsida; order Poales; family Poaceae; genus Panicum; species Panicum virgatum. Next base: position 24,394,520 of record NC_053139.1, read on the forward strand.
ATAAAGAAATAAGCAAGGGTAATGTGACACGGCACACGACCACACTCCAGGAGGAAGGAATAAATGAGAGAAACAACTAAGAGAAAGAACTAATCTACCTATGTTAAGTCAGCTGGAGCTTAAGCTAGGTTAGGTGTCCTAGTGCTTCTATCCAAAGCTGGGGTCAAGTTAGGACATGGTTAGGACTACAGGTGCCAGGAAAATAGGATGGCGGGGAGAAGGTCCCGCACCAAAGTACATCCAGTCCCGTTACCTCTTTGCATAAACTCCTACACCGAACCCGAACGTCGGGGAATACACTAAACGCAACAAAGCTGTTACGCCGGACGGACAGGGCTGTCACCACCTACCGTCTACCCCAGTCACACCGTGGAGCACGGTCATATCCGAAGAATCCTGCATACCCGAGCACCACGCTCATGCATGAGGTCACTACCCTAGCATCCCCGGGTCTCCCACCCTTCGGATGGACAAGTAAAATGCTAGAGCAAGCTCGAAAGCACAATGAACCCCTATCCGTACCCAGATCATCTAGCCTAACCAAGACCTTAGCACAACTCATGAACGAACTAAGCATGGATTGACAAACTATCAAGATAGCAAAGCAACCATGTCATATCTCTATATTATGAATAGAGGTATGACAAATCGGATACAAAGCCATACCGGGAGCCGAGGATTGCTCAACGACTCCGAGGACGACTTGCTTCGCTAAGGAAAACTAGCCTAGCCCTACTACCTAGCTAAGAGAGCAAGAGAGAGCTGTTGATGGTCCTTAAGTGTCATATCTGACCGTCAACTCTGGTAAAGAACAATGCGAAAACAAACACCAAACTAGAGATAGGAGTTTAATACTAATCATTTCCACAAGTTTTGGTGAATCACTGATTTCAGGAGACCGTGTCTGCATAAGCAGGGAAACCATGCTCAAATGAAGCCAAAAGTACATTTCTGAGCATGCTACACGAGCATGGGAATTAGAGGGCCCACATCTAGAAGCAAATCAGCTCAAGCCCAAGAGAAAACACACTTCCGACAAAACCAGAAGCAGACACAACGATCCAAGGGCCAAATGACAAGCTTAACCAACTTAACTTTCGGGGAACACCAACAAGCCAACACAGGGAGTCCACAGGCCGAAGAATTTCAGAGGGCAATATTTGTGATGGGAACTACTGAAACTTGTGAGAGAAATATTAAGCAGAATTTCAGAGGGCAGTATTAGGGGGTGATTCCATTCCTTCATGTAGCTCAAGTTTTGTTACCAAGCTAAGTAGACTGCAGCAGCTATTTTCAGTCACTAAGGTATAGTTAGCAACAAGAAGTCTCGACAAGTGCTATTTTCAGCCAAGTAATTAAACAAAGCGGTGCGGGAGGACGCCGGCTCACGCGCGGGCGCAGGCGCCGGCGCCGGCATGAGGAGGCCAGGGACGGGGAGGCCACCGAAGGATCTGAGGGGGCGGGGAGGGACGAGAGAGAGGGGTGTGGACTGCAGCCGCGTAGGATAAATGTGGCGGGTAGGCGGGGGGTGTGGGGAATGGAGGAGCTAGGGTTTGTGTTGAGCGCGATTTTATATCTATGGAGTCTGATTAGAGCCGTTGGATCGCCGATGAACGGACTGAAATAGTTGGGCCATTTGGACTGGAATGGGCCTTCTTTCATTCCTTCTCCGTTTAACTTTTTTCTTTTTCTTTTTTATTTTATTGCACCATTGTAAAGTAACATATAAAAATAGTTATTTTATATGTACCAATACATTTTTCATATGTAATAGACTACATATAAGATATCTTGTAAAAGTTTCAAAAAATTTTGTATCGAGCTTTGTGCAGTAACGAAACAATCAAAAATGTATCCAAACACTACGAAACGCACCAATACATGAGTTTAGTGTTCAATGGGGTGGATCGGGTGCGTTCGTTGCAAAAAATTCCGATGCGATTTCATGGCACAAACTTGTGCATTAATTGCACCGGTTAACCCCGTTTTGCACCGAGTTTCGTGTTGTAACAAAATATTGCCGAATGCACCCAAACACTACGAGACACACCAAAGCATGAGTTTAGGGTCCAATGGGGTGGATCGGGTGCGTTCGTTGCGAAAAAAACTGATGCGACTTCGTGGCACGAACTTTTGCATTAATTACACCAGTTCAGCCCGTTTTGCACCAAGCTTCGTGCAGTAGCGAAACAATCCAAAATGCACCCAAACACTACGAAACACATCAAGACATGAGTTTAGGGTCCAATCGGGTGGATCGCGTGCGTTCGTTGCGAAAATTTCCAAAACGACTTCATGGCACAAACTTGTGCATTAACTGCACCAGTTCAACCCGTTTTGCACCGAGGGTCGTGTTGTAATGAAACATTGCCAAATGCACACAAACACTATGAGACGCACCAAAACATGAGTTTAGGGTCCAATGGGGTGGATCGGGTGCGTTCATTGCGAAAAATTCCGATGCGACTTCATGGCACGAACTTCTGCATTAATTGCACCAGTTCAACCCGTTTTGCACCGAGTTTCGTGTAGTAACGAAAATTTGCCAAATGCACCCAAATACTATGAGACGCACCAAAACATGAGTTAAGGATCCAATGGGGTGGATCGGGTGCGTTCATTGCGAAAAATTCCGAAGCGACTTCACGACATGAACTTTTGCATTAATTGCACCAGTTCAGCCCATTTTGTATCGAGCTTCGTGCAGTAACGAAACAATAAAAAATGCATCCAAACACTACGAAACGCACCAATACATGAGTTTTGGGTTCAATGGGGTGGATTGGGTGCGTTCGTTGCAAAAAATTGCGATGTGATTTCATGGCACGAACTTATGCATTAATTGCACCACTTCAACCTGTTTTGCACCAAGTTTCATGTTGTAACGAAATATTGCCAAATGCACCCAAACACTACGAAACATACCAAATACATGAGTTTAGGGTTCAATGGGGTGGATCGGGTGCGTTGGTTGCGAAAAATTCTGATGCGATTTCCTGGCACAAACTTTTGCATTAATTGCACCAGTTCAGCCTGTTTTGCACTGAGCTTCGTGCAGTAATGAAACAATCCAAAATGCACCCAAACACTACAAAATGCACCAAATACATGAGTTTAGGGTGCAATGGGGTGGATCGGGTGCGTTCATTGCGAAAAATTCTGATGTGATTTCATGGCACGAACTTGTGCATTAATTGCACCAGTTCAACCTATTTTGCACCGAGTTTGATGTTGTAATGAAATATTTCCAAATGCACCCAAACACTACGAGACACACCAAAGCATCAGTTTGGGGTCCAATGGGGTGGATCGGGTGCATTGGTTGCGAAAAATTCCGTTGCGATTTCGTGGCACGAACTTTTGCATCAATTGCAGCAGTTCAATCCGTTTTGCACCGAGCTTCGTGCAGTAACGAAACAATCGAAAATGCACCCAAACTTTACGAAACGCACCAATACATGAGTTTAGAGTCCAATGGGGTGCATCGGGTGCGTTCGTTGCGAAAAAAAACTGAGGCGACTTCGCGGCACGAACTTTTGCATTAATTGCACTAGTTCAGATTGTTTTGCACCAAGCTTCGTGCAGTAGAGAAACAATCTAAAATGCAACAAAACATTATGAAACGCAGCAATAGATGAGCTTAGAGTCCAATGGGGTGGATCGGGTGCATTTGTTGCGAAAATTTCCAAAACCACTTCATAGGAAAAACTTGTGCATTAACTGCACCAGTTCACCCCATTTTGCACCGAGGGTCGTGTTGTAATGAAACATTGCCAAATGCACCCAAACACTACGAGATGCACCAAAACATGAGTTTAGGGTGCAATGGGGTGGATCGGGTGCGTTCACTGCGAAAAATTCCGATGCGACTTCGTGGCACGAACTTTTGCATTAATTGCACTAGTTCAGCCCGTTTTGCACCGAGCTTCGTGCAGTAACGAAACAATACTAAATGCACCCAAACACTACGAAATGCACCAATACATAAGTTTAGGGTCCAATAGGGTGGATCGGGTGCATTCGTTGCAAAAAATTCTGTCGAGATTTGTGGAACGAACTTTTGCACTAATTGCACCAGTTCAACCCGTTTTGCAACTAGCTTCGTGCAGTAATGAAACAATCCAAAATGCACCCAGACACTATGAAACGCACCAAATACATGAGTTTAGGGTTCAATGGGGTGGAACGGGTGCGTTCGTTGCGAAAAATTCCGATGCGATTTCAAGGCACGAACTTGTGCATTAATTGCCCAGTTCAACCCGTTTTGCACCTAGTTTCGTGTAGTAATGAAATATTCCCAAATACACTCAAACGCTACGAGAAGCACCAAAACATGAGTTTAGGGTCCAATGGGGTGGATTGGGTGTGTTCGTTGCGAAAAATTCTGATGCGACTTCATGGCACGAAGTTCTGCATTAATTGCACCAGTTCAACCCGTTTTGTACCGAGTTTCGTGTAGTAACGAAACATTGCCAAATGCAACCAAATACTATGAGACACACCAAAACATGAGTTTAGGGTCCAATGGGGTGGATCGGGAGTGCTCTTTGCAAAAAATACCAGTGCGATTTCGTGGCACGAACTTTTGCATTAATGCACCAGTTCAGCCTGTTTTGCACCAAGCTTCGTGCAGTAGCAAAACAATCCAAAATGCACCCAAACAATACGAAATGCAGCAATACATGAGTTTAAGGTCCAATGGGGTGGATCAGGTGCATTTATTGCGAAAATTTCCAAAACAACTTCATGGCATAAACTTGTGCATTAACTGCACCAGTTCAACCCATTTTGCACCGAGAGTCGTGTTGTAATGAAACATTGTCAAATGCACCCAAACACTATGAGACACACCAAAACATGAGTTTAGGGTCCAATGGGGTCGATCGGGTGCGTTCATTGCGAAAAATTCCGATGCGATTTCATGGCACGAACTTGTGCATTAATTGCACCAGTTCAACCCGTTTTGCACCGAGTTTCGTGTTGTACGAAATATTGCCAAATACACCCAAACACTACGAGACACACCAAAACATGAGTTTGGGGTCCAATGGGGTGGATCGGGTGCATTCATTCGAAATTTCCGATGCGACTTCGTGGCACAAACTTTTGCATTAATTGCACCTGTTCAGCCCATTTTGCACCAAACTTCGTGCAGTAGCGAAACAATCCAAAATGCACCCAGACACTACGAAATGCAGCAATACATGAGTTTAGGGTCCAATGGGGTGGATCGGGTGCATTTGTTGTGAAAATTTCCAAAACAACTTCATGGCACAAAGTTGTGCATTAACTACACCAGTTCAATCCGTTTTGCACCGAGGGTCGTGTTGTAATGAAACATTGCCAAATGCAATCAAGCACTAAGAGACGAACCAAAACATGAGTTTAGGGTACAATGGGGTGGATCGGGTGCGTTCATTGCGTAAAATTCCGATGCGATTTCATGGCACGAACTTGTGCACTAATTGCACCAGTTCAACCCGTTTTGCACCGAGTTTTGTGTAGTAATGAAAATTTGTTAGATGAACCCAAATACTATAAGATGCACCAAAACATGAGTTTAGGGCTCAACAGTGTGGATCGGGTGCATTCGTTGCAAAAAATTCTGACGCGAATTCGTGGTACGAACTTTTGCACTAATTGCACAAGTTCAACCAGTTTTGCATCTAACTTTCGTGCAGTAATGAAACAATCCGAAATGCACCCAAACACTATGAGACACACCAAAACATGAGTTTAGGGTCCAATGGGGTGGATCAGGTGCATTCATTCCGAAAAATTCCGATGCGACTTCGTGGCACGAACTTTTGGATTAATTGCACCAGTTCAGCCCGTTTTGCACTGAGCTTCGTGTAGTAACGAAACAATTCTAAATGCACCCAAACACTATGAAACACAACAAATGCATGAGTTTAGGGTTCAATGGGGTGGATCGGGTGCACTGGTTGTGAAAAATTCTATTGCGATTTCATGGCACAAACTTTTGCATTAATTGCACCAGTTCAGCCCGTTTTGCACCGAGCTTCGTGCAGTAACGAAACAATCCAAAATGCACACAAACTCTATGAAACGCAGCAATACTTGAGTTTAGGGTCCAATGGGGTGGATTGGGTGCATTTGTTGCTAAAATTTCCAAAACAACTTCATGGCGCAAACTTGTGCATTAACTGCACCAGTTCAACCCGTTTTGCAACGAGGGTCGTGTTGTAATGAAACATTGCCAAATGCACCCAAACACTACGAGACGCACCAAAACATGTGTTTAGGGTGTAATGGGGTGGATCTGGTGCATTCATTGCGAAAAATTCCGATGTGACTTCGTGGCCCGAACTTGTGCATTAATTGCACCAGTTCAACCCGTCTTTCACCGAGTTTTGTGTAGTAACGAAATGTTGCCAAATACACCCAAACACTACCAGACGCACCAAAACATGAGTTTAGGGTCCAATGGGGTGGATTGGGTGCGTTCGTTGCGAAAAATTCCAATGCGACTTCGCGGCACGAACTTTTGCATTAATTGCACCAGTTCAGCCCGTTTTGTATCGAGCTTCGTGCAGTAACAAAACAATCAAAAATGCATCCAAACACTACAAAACGCACCAATACATGAATTTAGGGTTCAATGGGGTGGATCGGGTGCGTTTGTTGCGAAAAATTCCGATGTGATTTCATGGCACGAACTTGTGGATTAATTGCACCAGTTCAACCCGTTATGCACCGTGTTTCATGTTGTAACGAAATATTGCCGAATGCACCCAAACACTACGAGACACACCAAAGCATGAGTTTAGGGACCAATGGGGTGGATCGGTGCATTCATTGCGAAAAAAAGTGATGCCACTTCGTGGCACGAACTTTTGCATTAATTACACCAGTTCAGCCTGTTTTGCACCAAGCTTCGTGCAGTAGCGAAACAATCCAAAATACACCCAAACTCTATGAAAACACACCAATACATGAGTTTAGGGTCCAATGGGGTGGATCGGGTGCGTTCGTTGCGAAAATTTCCAAAACGACTTCATGGCACAAACTTGTGCATTAACTGCACTAGTTCAACCCATTTTGCACCGACGGTCGTGGTGTAATGAAACATTGCCAAATGCACCCAAACACTACGAGACGCACCAAAACTTGAGTTTAGGGTCCAATGGGGTGGATCGGGTAAATTCATTGCGAAAAATTCCGATGCGACTTCATGGCACGAACTTCTACATTAATTGCACTAGTTCGACCCGTTTTGCACTGAGTTTCGAGTAGTAACGAAAATTTGCCAAATGCACCCAAATACTATGAGACGCACCAAAACATGAGTTTAGGGTCCAATGGGGTGGATCGGGTGCGTTCGTTGAGAAAAATTCTGATGCGACTTCGTGGCACGAACTTTTGCATTAATTGCACCAGTTCAGCCCGTTTTGTATCGAGATTCGTGCAGTAACGAAACAATCAAAAATGCATCCAAACACTATGAAACGCACCAATACATGAGTTTAGGGTTCAACGGGGTGGATCGGGTGCGTTCGTTGTGAAAAATTGCGAGGTATTTTCAAGGCACGAACTTGTGCATTAATTGCACCACTTCAAACTGTTTTGCACCTAGTTTCGTGTTGTAACGAAATATTGCCAAATGCACCTAAACACTACGAGACACACCAAAAAATGAGTTTAGGGTCCAATGGGGTGGATCGGGTGTGTTTGTTGCGAAAAATTCTGATGCGACTTCGTGGCACGAACTTTTGCATTAATTGCACCAGTTCAACCCCTTTTGCACCAATCTTCGTGCAGTAGCAAAACAATCCAAAATGCATCCAAACACTACGAAATGCAGCAATACATGAGTTTAGGGTCCAATTGGGTGGATCGGGTGCATTCGTTGTGAATAATTCCAAAATGACTTCATTCTAGAAACTTGTGCATTAACTGCACAAGTTCAACCCGTTTTGCACCGAGCGTCGTGTAGTAATAAAACATTGCCAAATGCACCCAAACACTACGAGACGCACCAAAACATGAGTTTAGGGTCCAATGGGGTGGATCAGGTGCATTCATTGCGAAAAATTCCGATGCAACTTCGTGGCACGAACTTTTGCATTAATTGCACCAGTTCAACCCGTTTTGCACCGAGTTTCGTATAGTAACGAAAATTTGCCAAATGCACCCAAATACTATGAGACACACCAAAACATGAGTTTAGGGCCCAACGGGGTGGATCGGGTGCATTCGTTGCAAAAAATTCTGATGCGACTTCGTGGCACGAACTTTTGCACAAATTGCACCAGTTCAACCAGTTTTGCAACTAACTTCAAGCAGTAATGAGACAATCCAAAATGCACCCAAACACTATGAGACACACCACAACATGAGTTTAGGGTCTAATGTGGTGGATCGGGTGCATTCATTCTGAAAAATTCTTATGCGACTTCGTTGCATGAACTTTTGCATTAATTGCACCAGTTCAACCCGTTTTGCACCGAGCTTCGTGCAGTAATGAAACAATCCTAAATGCACCCAAACACTGCGAAACGCACCAAATACATGAGTTTAGGGTTCAATTGGGTGGATCGGGTGCGTTGGTTGTGAAAAATTCCTTTGCGATTTCATGGCACGAACTTTTGTACTAATTGCACCAGTTCAACCCATTTTGCAACTAGCTTTGTGCAGTAATGAAACAATCCAAAATGCACCCAGACACTACGAAATGCACCAAATACATGAGTTTAGGGTTCAATGGATTGGATCGGGTGCGTTCATTGCGAAAAATTCCGATGCGATTTCATGGCACGAACTTGTGCATTAATTGCACCAGTTCGACCCGTTTTGCACCAAGTTTCGTGTGATAACGAAATATTGCCAAATACAGTCAAACACTAGGAGAAGCACCAAAACATGAGTTCAGGGTCCAATGGGGAGGATTGGGTGTGTTCGTTGCGAAAAAATCTGATGGCACGAACTTCTGCATTAATTGCACCAGTTCAACCCGTTTTGCACCGAGTTTCGTGAAGTAATGAAACATTGCCAAATGCACCCAAATACTATGAGACACACCAAAACAAGAGTTTAGGGTCCAATGGGGTGGATCAGGTGTGTTCGTTGCAAAAAATACCAATGCAACTTTGCGGCACGAACTTTTGCATTAATTGCACCAGTTCACCCCATTTTGTATCGAGCTTCGTGCAGTAACGAAACAATCCAAAATGCATTCAAACACTACGAGACGTACCAAAACATGAGTTTAGGGTTCAATGGGTGGATCGGGTGCATTTGTTGCGAAAAATTCCGATGAGATTTCATGGCACGAACTTGTGCATTAATTGCACCAGTTCAAACCATTTTGCACCGAGTTTCGTGTAGTAACGAAATATTGCCAAATACACCCAAACACTACCAGACGCACCAAAACATTAGTTTAGGGTCCAATGGGCTGGATTGGGTGCGTTCGTTGCGAAAAATTCCAATGCGACTTCGCAGCACGAACTTTTGCATTAATTGCACCAGTTCAGCCTGTTTTGTATCGAGCTTCGTGCAGTAACGAAAAAATCAAAAATGCATCCAAACACTACGAAATGCACCAATACATGAGTGTAGGGTTCAATGGGGTGGATCGGGTGCGTTCGTTGCAAAAATTTGCGATGTGATTTCATGGCACGAACTTTTGTACTAATTGCACCAGTTCAACCCATTTTGCAACTAGCTTCGTGCAGTAATGAAACAATCCAAAATGCACCCAGACACTACGAATGCACCAAATACATGAGTTTAGGGTTCAATGGATTGGATCGGGTGCGTTCGTTGCGAAAAATTCCGATGCGATTTAATGGCACGAACTTGTGCACCAGTTCGACCCGTTTTGCACCAAGTTTCGTGTGATAACGAAATATTGCCAAATACACTCAAACACTAGGAGAAGCACCAAAACATGAGTTCAGGGTCCAATGGGGAGGATTGGGTGTGTTCGTTGCGAAAAAATCTGATGGCACGAACTTCTGCATTAATTGCACCAGTTCAACCCGTTTTGCACCGAGTTTCGTGTAGTAACGAAAATTTGCCAAATGCACCCAAATACTATGAGACGCACCAAAACATGAGTTTAGGGCCCAACGGGGTGGATCGGGAGCATTCGTTGCAAAAAAATCTTATGCGACTTCGTGTTACGAACTTTTGCACTAATTGCACCAGTTCAACCAGCTTTCCAACTAACTTTGTGCAGTAATGAGACAATCCGAAATGCACCCAAACAGTATGAGACGCACCAAAACATGAGTTTAGGGTCCAATGGGGTGGAACAGGTGCATTCATTCCGAAAAATTCCGATGCGACTTTGTTGCACGAACTTTTGCATTAATTGCACCAGTTCAGCCCGTTTTGCAACTAGCTTCGTGCAGTAATGAAACAATCTAAAATTCACCCAGACATTACGAAACGTACCAAATACATGAGTTTAGGGTTCAATGGGGTGGATCGGGTGCGTTTGTTGTGAAAAATTCTGATGCGATTTCATGGCACGAACTTGTGCATTAATTGTTCAACCCGATTTGCACCGAGTTTCGTATAGTAACAAAATATTGCCAAATACACCCAAACACTACCAGATGCACCAAAACATTAGTTTAGGGTCCAATGGGGTGCATTCGCTGCATTCGTTGCGACTTCGCGGCACGAACTTTTGCATTAATTGCACCAGTTCAGCCCGTTTTGTATCGAGCTTCGTGCAGTAACGAAACAATCAAAAATGCATCCAAACACTACGAAACGTACCAATACATGAGTTTAGGGTTCAATGGGGTGGATCGGGTGCATTCGTTGCGAAAAAGTCTGATGCGATTTCATGGCTCGAAATTGTGCATTAATTGCACCAGTTCAACCCGTTTTGCACCGAGTTTCATGTTGTAACGAAATATTGCCGAATGCACCTAAAGACTACGAGAAACACCAAAGCACGAGTTTCGGGTCCAATGGGGTGGATCGGGTGCGTTCGTTGCGAAAAAAACTGAAGCGAATTCGTGGCACGAACTTTTGCATTAATTACACCAGTTCAGCCCGTTTTGCACCAAGCTTCGTGCAGTCGCGAAACAATCCAAAATGCACCCAAACACTACGATATGCATCAATACATGACTTTAGGGTCCAATGGGGTGGATCGGGTGCATTCGTTGTGAAAAATTCCAAAACAACTTCATGGCAGAAACTTGTGCATTAACTGCACCAGTTCAACCCATTTTGCACCAAGGCTCGTGTAGTAATGAAACATTGCCAAATGCACCCAAACACTACGAGACGCACCAAAACATGATTTTAGGGTCCAATGGGGTGGATCGGTTGCGTTCATTGCAAAAAATTCCGATGCAACTTCGTGGCACGAACTTCTGCATTAATTGCACCAGTTTAACCCGTTTTGCACCGAGTTTCGTGTAGTAACGAAAATTTGCCAAATGCACCCAAATACTATGAGACGCACCAAAACATGAGTTTAGGGCCCAACGGGGTGGATCGGGTGCATTCGTTGCAAAAAATTCTTATGCGACTTCGTGGCACGAACTTTTGCACTAATTGCACCAGTTCAACCAGCTTTCCAACTAACTTTGTGCAGTAATGAGACAATCCGAAATGCACCCAAACACTATGAGACGCACCAAAACATGAGTTTAGGGTCCAATGGGGTGGATCGGGTGCATTCATTCCGAAAAATTCTTATGCGATTTTGTTGCACGAACTTTTGCATTAATTGCACCAGTTCAGCCCGTTTTGCACTGTGCTTCGTGCAGTAATGAAACAATCCTAAATGCATCCAAACACTACGAAATGCACCAAATACATGAGTTTAGGGTTCAATGGGGTGGATCGGTTGCGTTGGATGCGAAAAATTCCATTGCGATTTTATGGCACGAACTTTTGCACTAATTGCACCAGTTCAACCTGTTTTTCAACTAGCTTCGTGCAGTAATGAAACAATCAAAAATTCACCCAGACATTACGAAACGCACCAAATACATGAGTTTAGGGTTCCATGGGGTGGATCGGGTGCGTTTGTTGCGAAAAATTCTGATGCGATTTCATGGCACGAACTTGTGCATTAATTGTTCAACCCGTTTTGCACCGAGTTTCGTGTAGTAACGTAATATTGCCAAATACACCCAAACACTACCAGATGCACCAAAACATGAGTTTAGGGTCCAATGGGGTGGATTCGGTGCGTTCGTTGTGAAAAATTCCAATGCGACTTCGCGGCACGAACTTTTGCATTAATTGCACCAGTTCAGCCCGTTTTGCATCGAGCTTCGTGCAGTAACGAAACAATCAAAAATGCATCCAAACACTACGAAACGTACCAATACATGAGTTTAGGGTTCAATGGGGTGGATCGGGTGCATTCGTTGCGAAAAAGTCCGATGCGATTTCATGGCTCGAAATTGTGCATTAATTGCACCAGTTCAACCTGTTTTGCACCGAGTTTCATGTTGTAACGAAATATTGCCCAATGCACCTGAAGACTATGAGAAACACCAAAGCATGAGTTTCGGGTCCAATGGGGTGGATCGGGTGCGTTCGTTGCGAAAAAAACTGAAGCGAATTCGTGGCACGAACTTTTGCATTAATTACACCAGTTCAGCCTGTTTTGCACCAAGCTTCGTGCATTAGCGAAACAATCCAAAATGCACCCAAACACTACGAAACGCAGCAATACATGAGTTTAGGGTCCAATGGGGTGGATTGGGTGCATTCGTTGCGAAAATTTCCAAAATGACTTCATGGCACAAACTTGTGCATTAACTGCACCAGTTCAACCCATTTTGCACCGAGGGTCATGTTGTAATGAAATATTGCCAAATGCACCCAAACACTACGAGACGCACCAAAACATGAGTTTAGGGTCCAATGGGGTGGATCGGGTGCGTTCATTGCGAAAAATTCCGATGCAACTTAGTGGCACGAACTTCTGTATTAATTGCACCAGTTCAACCCGTTTTGCACCGAGTTTCGTGTAGTAACGAAAATTTGCCAAATGCACCCAATTACTATGAGACACACCAAAACATGAGTTTAGGGCCCAACGGGGTGGCTCGGGTGCATTCGTTGCAAAAAAATTTGATGCGACTTCGTGGCACGAACTTTTGCACTAATTGCACCAGTTCAACCAGTTTTGCAACTAACTTCGTGCAGTAATGAAACAATCCGAAATGCACCCAAACACTATGAGACGCACCAAAACATGAGTTTAGGGTCCAATTGGGTGGATCGGGTGCGTTGGTTGTGAAAAATTCCTTTGCGATTTCATGGCACGAACTTTTGTACTAATTGCACCAGTTCAACCCATTTTGCAACTAGCTTCGTGCAGGAATGAAACAATCCAAAATGCACCTAGACACTACGAAATGCACCAAATACATGAGTTTAGGGTTCAATGGGATGGATCGGGTGCGCTCGTTGCGAAAAATTCCGATGCGATTTCATGGCACGAACTTGTGCATTAATTGCACTAGTTCAACCCGTTTTGCACCAGGTTTCGTATGATAACGAAATATTGCCAAATACACTCAAACACTAGGAGAAGCACCAAAACATGAGTTTAGGGTCCAATGGGGAGGATTGGGTGTGTTTGTTGCGAAAAAATCTGTTGGCACGAACTTCTGCATCAATTGCACCAGTTCAACCCGTTTTGCACCGAGTTTCGTGTAGTAATGAAACATTGCCAAATGCACCCAAATACTATGGGACACACCAAAACAAGAGTTTAGGGTCCAATGGGGTGGATCGGGTGTGTTCGTTGCCAAAAATACTAATGCGACTTCGCGGCACGAACTTTTGCATTAATTGTACCAGTTCACCCCGTTTTGTATCGAGCTTCGTGCAGTAACGAAACAATCCAAAATGCATTCAAACACTACGAGACGTACCAAAACATGAGTTTAGGGTTCAATGGGTGGATCGGGTGCGTTTGTTGCAAAAAATTCCGATGCGATTTCATGGCACGAACTTGTGCATTAATTGCACCAGTTCAACCCATTTTGCACCAAGTTTCGTGTAGTAACGAAATATTGCCAAATACACCCAAACACCACCAGACACACCAAAACATTAGTTTAGGGTCCAATGGCTGGATTGGGTGCGTTAGTTGCGAAAAATTCCAATGCGACTTCGCAGCACGAACTTTTGCATTAATTGCACCAGTTCAGCCTGTTTTGTATCGAGCTTCGTGCATTAACGAAACAATCAAAAATGCATCCAAACACTACGAAACGCACCAATACATGAGTGTAGGGTTCAATGGGGTGTATCGGGTGCGTTCGTTGCAAAAATTTGCGATGTGATTTCATGGCACGAACTTCTGCAATAATTGCACCACTTCAACCTGTTTTGCACCGAGTTTCGTGTTGTAACGAAATATTGCCAAATGCACCCAAACACTACGAGACAACCAAAACACGAGTTTAGGTCCAATGGGGTGGATCGGGTGTGTTTGTTGCGAAAAATTTTGATGCGACTTCATGGCACGAACTTTTGAATTAATTGCAACAGTTCAGCCCGTTTTGCACCGAGCTTCGTGCACTAACAAAACAATGCAAAATGCATCCAAACTCTACGAAACGCATCATTACATGAGTTTAGGGTCCGATGGGGTGGATCGGCTTCATTCGTTGCGAAAAAAATTGATGCGACTTCGTGGCACGAAATTTTGCATTAATTGCACCAGTTCAGCCTGTTTTGCACCATGCTTCGTGCAGTAGCAAAACAATCCAAAATGCACCCAAACACTATGAAATGCAGCAATACATGAGTTTAGGGTCCAATGGGGTGGATCGGGTGCATTTGTTGCGAAAATTTCCAAAACAACTTCATGGCACAAACTTGTGCATTAACTGCACCAGTTCAACCCGTTTTGCAACGAGGGTTTTGGTGTAATGAAATATTGCCAAATGCACCCAAACACTATGACATGCACCAAAACATGAGTTTAGGGTGCAATGGGGTGGATCGGGTGCGTTCATTGCGAAAAAATCCGATGCGATTTCATGGCACGAACTTGTGCATTAATTGCACCAGTTCAGCCCGTTTTGCACCGAGTTTTGTGTTGTAACGAAATATTGCCAAATGCACCCAAACACTACGAGACACACCAAAACATGAGTTTGGGGTCCAACGGGGTGGATCGGGTGCGTTCATTGCGAAAAATTCGGTTGCGACTTCGTGGCACGAACTTTTGCATTAATTGCACCAGTTCAGCCCGTTTTGCACCAAGCTTCGTGCAGTAGCGAAACAATCCAAAATGCACCCAAACACTATGAAATGCAGCAATACATGAGTTTAGGGTCCAATGGGGTGGATCGGGTGCATTCATTCTGAAAAATTCCGATGCGACTTCGTGGCACGAACTTTTGGATTAATTGCACCGAACGCCTGTTTTGCACCGAGTTTCGTGCAGTAACGAAACAATCCTAAATACACCCAAACACTACGAAACATAGCAAATACATGAGTTTGGGGTTCAATGGGGTGGATCGGGTGCGCTGGTTGCGAAAAATTCTGTTGCGATTTCATGGCACAAACTTTTGCATTAATTGCACCAGTTTAGCCCGTTTTGTACCAATCTTCGTGTAGTAATGAAACAATCCAAAATGGACCCAAACACTACAAAATGCACCAAATACTTGAGTTTAGGGTCCAATGAGGTGGATCGGGTGCATTTGTTGCGAAAATTTCCAAAGCAACTTCATGGCACAAACTTGTGCATTAACTGCACCAGTTCAACCCGTTTTGCACCGAGGGTCGTGTTGTAATGAAACATTGCCAAATGCACCCAAACACTACGAGACGCACCAAAACATGAGTTTAGGGTGCAATGGGGTGGATCGGATGCGTTCATTGCGAAAAATTCCGATGCGAATTCGTGGCACGAACTTTTGCATTAATTGCACCAGTTTATCCCATTTTGCACTGAGCTTCGTGCAGTAACGAAACAATCCTAAATGCACCCAAACACTACGAAACGCACCAAATACATGAGTTTAGGGTTCAATGGGGTGGATCGGGTGCGTTGGTTGCGAAAAATTTTGTGGCGATTTCATGGCACAAAGTTTTGAATTAATTGCACCAGTTCAGCCCGTTTTGCTAGCTTCGTGCAGTAATGAAACAATCCAAAATGCACCCAAACACTACAAAATGCACCAAATACATTAGTTTAGGGTTCAATGGGGTGGATCGGGTGACTTCGTTGCGAAAAATTCCGATGCGATTTCACGGCACAAACTTTTGCATTAATTGCACCAGTTCAGCCCGTTTTCTACCGAGCTTCGTGCAGTAACGAAACGATCGAAAATGCATCCAAACACTATAAAACGCACCAATACATGAGCTTAGGGTTCGATGGGGTGGATCGGGTGCGTTCGTTGCGAAAAAATTGATGCGATTTCATGGCACGGACTTGTGCATTAATTGCACCAGTTCAGCCCGTTTTGCACCGTGTTTTGTGTTGTAACGAAATATTGCCAAACGCACCCAAACACTACGAGACACACCAAAACATGTGTTTGGGGTCCAATGGGGTGGACCGGGTGTGTTCATTGCGAAAAATTCAGATGTGACTTCGTGGCACGAACTTTTGCATTAATTGCACCAGTTCGGCCCGTTTTGCACCAAGCTTCGTGCAGTAGCGAAACAATCCAAAATGCTCCCAAACACTACGAAATGCAGCAATACATGAGTTTAGGGTCCAATGGGGTTGATCGGGTGCATTCATTGCGAAAAATTCCAAAACGACTTCATGGCAGAAACTTGTGCATTAACTGCACCAATTCAACCCATTTTGCACCGAGGGTCATGTAGTAATGAAACATTGACAAATGCACCCAAACACTACGAGACGCACCAAAACATGAATTTAGGGTGGGGTGGATCGGGTGCGTTCATTGTGAAAACTTCCTATGCAACTTCGTGGCTCAAACTTCTGCATTAATTGCACCAGTTCAACCCGATTTGCACCGAGTTTCATGTAGTAATGAAAATTATGCCAGATGCACCCAAAAACTATGAGATGCACCAAAACATGAGTTTAGGGCCCAACGGGGTGGATCGGGTGCATTCGTTGCAAAAAATTTGATGCAACTTCGTGGCACGAACTTTTGCACTAATTGCACTAGTTCAACCAATTTTGTAACGAACCTCGTGCAGTAATGAAACAATCCGAAATGCACCCAAACACTATGAGACGCACCAAAACATGAGTTTAGGGTTCAATGGGGTGGATCGGGTGCATTCAATCCAAAAAATTCCGACGCGACTTCGTGGCACGAACTTTTGGATTAATTGCACCAGTTCAGCCTGTTTTGCACCGAGCTTCGTGCATTAACGAAACAATCCTAAATTCACCCAAACACTACGAAACACAGCAAATACATGAGCTTAGGGTTCAATAGGGTGGATCGGGTGCGTTGGTTGTGAAAAATTCCGTTGCGATTTCATGGCACGACCTTTTGCATTAATTGCACCAGTTCAGCCCGTTTTGCACCGAGCTTCGTGCAGTAACGAAACAATCCAAAATGCACCCAAACTCTACGAAACACACCAATACATGAGTTTAGGGTCCAATGGGGTGGATCGGGTGCGTTTGTTTCGAAAAATACTGATGCAACTTTGTGGCACGAACTTTTGCATTAATTGCACCAGTTTAGCCTGTTTTGCACCAAGCTTCGTGCAGTAGCGAAACAATCCAAAATGCACCCAAACACTACGAGACGCAGCAATACAAGAGTTTAGGGTCCAATGGGGTGGATCGGGTGCATTTGTTGCGAAAAGTTCCAAAGCAACTTCATGGCACAAACTTGTGCATTAACTGCACCAGTTCAACCCGTTTTGCACCGAGGGTCGTGTTGTAATGAAACATTGCCAAATGCACCCAAACACTACGAGACGCACCAAAACATGAGTTTAGGGTGCAATGGGGTGGATCGGATGTGTTCATTGCGAAAAATTCCGATGCGAATTCGTGGCACGAACTTTTGCATTAATTGCACCACTTTATCCCATTTGCACCGAGCTTCGTGCAGTAACGAAACAATCCTAAATGCACCCAAACACTACGAAACGCACCAAATACATGAGTTTAGGGTTCAATGGGGTGGATCGGGTGCGTTGGTTGCGAAAAATTCTGTGGCGATTTCATGGCATAAAGTTTTGAATTAATTGCACCACTTCAGCCCGTTTTGCACTGAGCTTCGTGCAGTAATGAAACAATCCAAAATGCACCCAAACACTACAAAATGCACCAAATACATTAGTTTAGGGTTCAATGGGGTGGATCGGGTGACTTCGTTGCGAAAAATTCCGATGCGATTTCATGGCACGAACTTTTGCATTAAGTGCACCAGTTCAGTCCGTTTTCTACCGAGCTTCGTGCAGTAACGAAACGATCGAAAATGCATCCAAACACTATAAAACGCACCAATACATGAGTTTAGGCTTCGATGGGGTGTTTCGGGTGCGTTCGTTGCGAAAAATTCGATGCGATTTCGTGGCACGAACTTGTGCATTAATTGCACTAGTTCAGCCCGTTTTGCACCGAGGGTCATGTAGTAATGAAACATTGACAAATGCACCCAAACACTACGAGACGCACCAAAACATGAGTTTAGGGTCCAATGGGGTGGATCGGGTGCGTTCATTATGAAACCTTCCTATGCAACTTCGTGGCACAAACTTCTGCATTAATTGCACCAGTTCAACCCGTTTTGCACCGAGTTTCGTGTAGTAATGAAAATTATGCCAGATGCACCCAAAAACTATGAGATGCACCAAAACATGAGTTTAGGGCCCAACGGGGTGGATCGGGTGCATTCGTTGCAAAAAATTTGATGCGACTTCGTGGCATGAACTTTTGCACTAATTGCACCAGTTCAACCAGTTTTGTAACTAACCTCGTGCAGTAATGAAACAATTCGAAATGCACCCAAACACTATGAGACGCACCAAAACATGAGTTTAGGGTTCAATGGGGTGGATCGGGTGCATTCATTCCGAAAAATTCCGACGCGACTTCGTGGCACGAACTTTTGGATTAATTGCACCAGTTCAGCCTGTTTTGCACCGAGCTTCGTGCATTAACGAAACAATCCTAAATGCACCCAAACACTACGAAACACAGCAAATACATGAGCTTAGGGTTCAATAGGGTGGATCGGGTGCGTTGGTTGTGAAAAATTCCGTTGCGATTTCATGGCACGAACTTTTGCATTAATTGCACCAGTTCAGCCCGTTTTGCACCGAGCTTCGTGCAGTAACGAAACAATCCAAAATGCACCCAAACTCTACGAAACACACCAATACATGAGTTTAGGGTCCAATGGGGTGGATCGGGTGCGTTCGTTTCGAAAAAAACTGATGCAACTTTGTGGCACGAACTTTTGCATTAATTGCACCAGCTTAGCCTGTTTTGCACCAAGCTCCGTGCAGTAGCGAAACAATCCAAAATGCACCCAAACACTACGAGACGCAGCAATACATGAGTTTAGGGTCCAATGAGGTGGATCGGGTGCATTTGTTGCGAAAATTTCCAAAGCAACTTCATGGCACAAACTTGTGCATTAACTGCACCAGTTCAACCCGTTTTGCACCGAGGGTCGTGTTGTAATGAAACATTGCCAAATGCACCCAAACACTACGAGACGCACCAAAACATGAGTTTAGGGTGCAATGGGGTGGATCGGATGCGTTCATTGCGAAAAATTCCGATGCGAATTCGTGGCACGAACTTTTGCATTAATTGCACCAGTTTATCCCATTTTGCACCGAGCTTCGTGCAGTAACGAAACAATCCTAAATGCACCCAAACACTACGAAACGCACCAAGTACATGAGTTTAGGGTTCAATGGGGTGGATCGGGTGCGTTGGTTGCGAAAAATTTTGTGGCGATTTCATGGCACAAAGTTTTGAATTAATTGCACCAGTTCAGCCCGTTTTGCTAGCTTCGTGCAGTAATGAAACAATACAAAATGCACCCAAACACTACAAAATGCACCAAATACATTAGTTTAGGGTTCAATGGGGTGGATCGGGTGACTTCGTTGCGAAAAATTCCGATGCGATTTCATGGCACGAACTTTTGCATTAATTGCACCAGTTCAGCCCGTTTTCTACCGAGCTTCGTGCAGTAACGAAACGATCGAAAATGCATCCAAACACTATAAAACGCACCAATACATGAGCTTAGGGTTCGATGGGGTGATTCGGGTGCGTTCGTTGCGAAAAAATTGATGCGATTTCATGGCACGGACTTGTGCATTAATTGCACCAGTTCAGCCCGTTTTGCACCGTGTTTTGTGTTGTAACGAAATATTGCCAAACGCACCCAAACACTACGAGACACACCAAAACATGTGTTTGGGGTCCAATGGGGTGGACCGGGTGTGTTCATTGCGAAAAATTCAGATGTGACTTCGTGGCACGAACTTTTGCATTAATTGCACCAGTTCGGCCCGTTTTGCACCAAGCTTCGTGCAGTAGCGAAACAATCCAAAATGCTCCCAAACACTACGAAATGCAGCAATACATGAGTTTAGGGTCCAATGGGGTTGATCGGGTGCATTCGTTGCGAAAAATTCCAAAACGACTTCATGGCAGAAACTTGTGCATTAACTGCACCAATTCAACCCATTTTGCACCGAGGGTCATGTAGTAATGAAACATTGACAAATGCACCCAAACACTACGAGACGCACCAAAACATGAATTTAGGGTGGGGTGGATCGGGTGCGTTCATTGTGAAAACTTCCTATGCAACTTCGTGGCTCAAACTTCTGCATTAATTGCACCAGTTCAACCCGATTTGCACCGAGTTTCATGTAGTAATGAAAATTATGCCAGATGCACCCAAAAACTATGAGATGCACCAAAACATGAGTTTAGGGCCCAACGGGGTGGATCGGGTGCATTCGTTGCAAAAAATTTGATGCGACTTCGTGGCACGAACTTTTGCACTAATTGCACCAGTTCAACCAATTTTGTAACGAACCTCGTGCAGTAATGAAACAATCCGAAATGCACCCAAACACTATGAGACGCACCAAAACATGAGTTTAGGGTTCAATGGGGTGGATCGGGTGCATTCAATCCGAAAAATTCCGACGCGACTTCGTGGCACGAACTTTTGGATTAATTGCACCAGTTCAGCCTGTTTTGCACCGAGCTTCGTGCATTAACGAAACAATCCTAAATTCACCCAAACACTACGAAACACAGCAAATACATGAGCTTAGGGTTCAATAGGGTGGATCGGGTGCGTTGGTTGTGAAAAATTCCGTTGCGATTTCATGGCACGACCTTTTGCATTAATTGCACCAGTTCAGCCCGTTTTGCACCGAGCTTCGTGTAGTAACGAAACAATCCAAAATGCACCCAAACTCTACGAAACACACCAATACATGAGTTTAGGGTCCAATGGGGTGGATCGGGTGCGTTCGTTTCGAAAAAAACTGATGCAACTTCGTGGCACGAACTTTTGCATTAATTGCACCAGTTTAGCCTGTTTTGCACCAAGCTTCGTGCAGTAGCGAAACAATCCAAAATGCACCCAAACACTACGAGACGCAGCAATACAAGAGTTTAGGGTCCAATGGGGTGGATCGGGTGCATTTGTTGCGAAAATTTCCAAAGCAACTTCATGGCACAAACTTGTGCATTAACTGCACCAGTTCAACCCGTTTTGCACCGAGGGTCGTGTTGTAATGAAACATTGCCAAATGCACCCAAACACTACGAGACGCACCAAAACATGAGTTTAGGGTGCAATGGGGTGGATCGGATGTGTTCATTGCGAAAAATTCCGATGCGAATTCGTGGCACGAACTTTTGCATTAATTGCACCACTTTATCCCATTTGCACCGAGCTTCGTGCAGTAACGAAACAATCCTAAATGCACCCAAACACTACGAAACGCACCAAATACATGAGTTTAGGGTTCAATGGGGTGGATCGGGTGCGTTGGTTGCGAAAAATTCTGTGGCGATTTCATGGCACAAAGTTTTGAATTAATTGCACCACTTCAGCCCGTTTTGCACTGAGCTTCGTGCAGTAATGAAACAATCCAAAATGCACCCAAACACTACAAAATGCACCAAATACATTAGTTTAGGGTTCAATGGGGTGGATCGGGTGACTTCGTTGCGAAAAATTCCGATGCGATTTCATGGCACGAACTTTTGCATTAATTGCACTAGTTCAGCCCGTTTTCTACCGAGCTTCGTGCAGTAACGAAACGATCGAAAATGCATCCAAACACTATAAAACGCACCAATACATGAGTTTAGGCTTCGATGGGGTGTTTCGGGTGCGTTCGTTGCGAAAAATTCGATGCGATTTCGTGGCACGAACTTGTGCATTAATTGCACTAGTTCAGCCCGTTTTGCACCGAGGTTCATGTAGTAATGAAACATTGACAAATGCACCCAAACACTACGAGACGCACCAAAACATGAGTTTAGGGTCCAATGGGGTGGATCGGGTGCGTTCATTGTGAAACCTTCCTATGCAACTTCGTGGCACAAACTTCTGCATTAATTGCACCAGTTCAACCCGTTTTGCACCGAGTTTCGTGTAGTAATGAAAATTATGCCAGATGCACCCAAAAACTATGAGATGCACCAAAACATGAGTTTAGGGCCCAATGGGGTGGATCGGGTGCATTCGTTGCAAAAAATTTGATGCGACTTCGTGGCACGAACTTTTGCACTAATTGCACCAGTTCAACCAGTTTTGTAACTAACCTCGTGCAGTAATGAAACAATTCGAAATGCACCCAAACACTATGAGACGTACCAAAACATGAGTTTAGGGTTCAATGGGGTGGATCGGGTGCATTCATTCCGAAAAATTCCGACGCGACTTCGTGGCACGAACTTTTGGATTAATTGCACCAGTTCAGCCTGTTTTGCACCGAGCTTCGTGCATTAACGAAACAATCCTAAATGCACCCAAACACTACGAAACACAGCAAATACATGAGCTTAGGGTTCAATAGGGTGGATCGGGTGCGTTGGTTGTGAAAAATTCCGTTGCGATTTCATGGCACGAACTTTTGCATTAATTGCACCAGTTCAGCCCGTTTTGCACCGAGCTTCGTGCAGTAACGAAACAATCCGAAATGCACCCAAACTCTACGAAACACACCAATACATGAGTTTAGGGTCCAATGGGGTGGATCGGGTGCGTTCGTTTTGAAAAAAACTGATGCAACTTCGTGGCACGAACTTTTGCATTAATTGCACCAGTTCAGCCCGTTTTGCACTGAGCTTCGTGCAGTAATGAAACAATCCAAAATGCACCCAAACACTACAAAATGAACCAAATACATTAGTTTAGGGTTCAATGGGGTGGATCGGGTGACTTCGTTGCGAAAAATTCCGATGCGATTTCATGGCACGAACTTTTGCATTAATTGCACCAGTTCAGCCCGTTTTCTACCGAGCTTCGTGCAGTAACGAAACGATCGAAAATGCATCCAAACACTATAAAACGCACCAATACATGAGTTTAGGGTTCGATGGGGTGGATCGGGTGCGTTCGTTGCAAAAAATTCGATGCGATTTCATGGCACGAACTTGTGCATTAATTGCACCAGTTCAGCCCAATTTGCACGGAGGGTCGTGTAGTAATCAAACATTGCCAAATGCACCCAAACACCACGAGACGCACCAAAACATGAGTTTGGGGTCCAATGGGGTGGATCGGGTGTGTTCATTGCGAGAAATTCCGATGCGACTTCGTGTCACGGACTTTTGCTTTAATTGCACCAGTTCAGCCCATTTTGTATCGAGCTTCGTGCAGTAACGGAACAATCCAAAATGCACCCAAACACTATGAAACGCACCAAATACATGAGTTTAGGGTTCAATGGGGTGGACTGGGTGCGTTCATTGCGAAAAAATCTGATGCGATTTCAAGGCACGAACTTGGGCATGAATTGCACCAATTCAACCCATTTTGCACCGAGTTTCGTGTAGTAACGAAACATTGCCAAATGCACCCAAATACTATGAGATGCACCAAAACAAGAGTTTAGGGTCCAATGGGGTGGATCGGGTGAGTTCGTTGTGAAAAATTTCGATGCGATTTCATGGCACGAACTTGTGCATTAATTGCACCAGTTTAACCCGTTTTGCACCGAGTTTTGTGTAGTAACGAAATATTGCCAAATAAGCCCAAACACTACGAGACGCACGAAAACATGAGTTTAGGGTCCAATGCGGTGGATTGGGTGCGTTCGTTGCGAAAAATTCTGATGCGACTTCATGGCAGAACTTCAGCATTAATGGCAACAATTCAACCCGTTTTGCACCGAGTTTCGTGTAGTAACAAAATATTGCCAAATGCACCCAAATACTACGAGACGCACCAAAACATAAGTTTAGGGTCCAATGGGGTGGATCGGGTGCGTTCGTTGCGAAAAATTCCGATGCGACTTCGTGGCACGAACTTTTGCATTAATTGCACCAGTTCAGCCCGTTTTGTATCGAGCTTCGTGCAGTAACGGAACAATCCAAAATGCACCCAAACACTATGAAACGCACCAAATACATGAGTTTAGGGTTCAATGGGGTGGATTGGGTGCATTCATTGCGAAAAATTCTGATGCGATTTCATGGCACGAACTTGGGCATTAATTGCACCAATTCAACCCGTTTTGCACCGAGTTTCGTGTAGTAACGAAACATTGCCAAATGCGCCCAAATACTATGAGATGCACCGAAACATGAGTTTAGGGTCCAAATGGGGCGGATCGGGTGAGTTCGTTGTGAAAAATTTCGATGCGATTTCATGGCACGAACTTGTGCCTTAATTGCACCAGTTCAACCCGTTTTGCACCGAGTTTTGTGTAGTAACAAAATATTGCCAAATAAGCCCAAACACTATGAGACGCACGAAAACATGAGTTTAGGGTCCAATGGGGTGGATTGGGTGCGTTCGTTGCGAAAAATTCTAATGCGATTTCATCGCACGAACTTCTGCATTAATGGCACCAATTCAACCCGTTTTGCACCGAGTTTCGTGTAGTAGCAAAATATTGCCAAATGCACCCAAATACTATGAGACGCACCAAAACATGAGTTTAGGGTCCAATGGGGTGGATCGGGTGCGTTCTTTGCGAAAAATTCTGATGCGACTTTGCGGCACGAACTTTTGCATTAATTGCACTAGTTCACCCCATTTTGTATCAAGCTTTGTGCAGTAACGAAACAATCTAAAATGCATTCAAACACTACGAGGCGCACCAAAACATGAGTTTAGGGCCCAACGGGGCGGATCGGGTGCATTCGTTGCAAAAAATTCTGATGCGACTTCGTGGCACGAACTTTTGCACTAATTGCACCAGTTCAACCCATTTTTCAACTTGCTTCGTGCAATAATGAAACAATCTGAAATGCACCCAAGCACTATGAGACATACCACAATATGAGTTTAGGGTACAATGGGGGTGGATCGGGTGCAATCATTCCGAAAAATTCCGATATTACTACGTGGCACGAACTTTTGCATTAAGTGCACCAGTTCAGCCCATTTTGCATCAAGCTTCGTGCAGTAGCGAAACAATCCAAAATACACCCAAACACCACGAAACGCAGTAATATATGAGTTTAGGGTCCAATGGGGTGGATCGGGTGCATTCGTTGCGAAAAATTCCAAAACGACTTCATGGCACAAACGTGTGCATTAACTGCACCATTTCAACCCGTTTTGCACGGAGGGTCGTGTAGTAATGAAACATTTCCAAATGCCCCCAAACACTACGAGACGCACCAAAACATTAGTTTAGGGTCCAATGGGGTGGATCGGGTGCGTTCATTGCGAAAAATTCCAATGCGACTTCGTGGCACGAACTTTTGCATTAATTGCACCAGTTCAGCCCGTTTTGTATCGAGCTTCGTGCAGTAATGAAACAATCCAATATGCATTCAAACACTACGAGACGCACCAAAACATGAGTTTAGGGTTCAATGGGGTGGATCGGGTGCGTTCGTTGCGAAAAATTCTGATGCGATTTCATGGCACGAACTTGTGCATTAGTTGCACCAGTTCAAACCGTTTTGCACCGAGTTTCGTGTAGTAACGAAATATTGCCAAATACACCCAAACACTATGAGAAGCACCAAAACATGAGTTCAGGGTCCAATGGGGTGGATTGGGTGCGTTCGTTGCGAAAAATTCTAATGCGACTTCATGGCACGAACTTATGCATTAATTGCACCAATTCAACCCATTTGCACCGAGTTTAGTGTAGTAAAAAAATATTACTAAATGCACCCAAATACTACGAGACGCACCAAAACATAAGTTTAGGGTCCAATGGGGTAGATCAGGTGCGTTCGTTGCGAAAAATTCCGATGCAACTTCGCGGCACGAACTTTTGCATTAATTGCACCAGTCAGCCTGTTTTGTATCGAGCTTCGTGCAGTAATGAAACAATAAAAAATGCATCCAAACACTACGAGACGCACCAAGACATGAGTTTAGGGCCCAACGGGGTGGATCGGGTGCATTCATTGCAAAAAATTCTGATGCGACTTCGTGGCACGAACTATTGCACTAATTGCACCAATTCAACCCATTTTGCAACTAGCTTCGTGCAATAATGAAATAATCTGAAATGCACCCAAGCACTACGTGACACACCAAAATATGAGTTTAGGGTCCAATGGGGTGGATCAGGTGCGTTTGTTGCAAAAAAAATTGATGCGACTTCGTGGCAAGACCTTTTACATTGATTACACCAGTTCAGCCCATTTTGCACCAATCTTCGTGCTGTAGCGAAACAATCCAAAATGCACCCAAACACTACGAAACGCACCAATACATGAGTTTAAGGTTCAATGGGGTGGATCGGGTGCGTTCATTGCGAAAAATTCCGATGCAATTTCATGGCACAAACTTGTGCATTAATTGCACCAGTTCAACCCATTTTGCACCGAGTTTTGTGTAGTAACGAAATATTGCCAAATAAACCCAAACACTATGAGACACACCAAAGCATGAGTTCAGGGTCCAATGGGGTGGATTGGGTGCGTTCGTTGCAAAAAATTCTGATGCGACTTCATGGCATGTACTTCTGCATTAATTGCACCAATTCAACCCGTTTTGCACCGAGTTTCGTGTAGTAACGAAACATTGCCAAATGCAGCCAAATACTATGAGATGCATAAAACATGAGTTTAGGGTCCAATGGGGTGGATCGGGTGCGTTCGTTGTGAAAAATTTCTTAGCGATTTCATGGCACGAACTTCTGCATTAATTGCACCAATTCAACCAATTTTGCACCGAGTTTCGTGTAGTAACAAAATATTGCCAAATGCACCCAAATACTACGAGACGCACCAAAACATGAGTTTGGGGTCCAATGGGGTGGATCGGGTGCGTTCGTTGCGAAAAATTCTGATGCAACTTCGTGGCACGAACTTTTGCATTAATTGCACCAGTTCAGCCCGTTTTGTATCAAGCTTTGTGCAGTAACGAAACAATCTAAAATGCACCCAAGCACTACGAGACGCACCAAAACATGAGTTTAGTTGCAAAAAATTCTGATGCGACTTCGTGGCATGAACTTTGGCATTAACTGCACCAGTTCAGCCCATTTTGCAACTAGAGTCGTGCAGTAATGAAAGAATCTGAAATGCACCCAAACACTATGAGACACACCGCAATATGAGTTTAGGGTACAATGGGGTGGATCGGGTGCGTTCGTTGCGAAAAATTCCGATGCAATTTCATGGCACAAACTTGTGCATTAATTGCACCAGTTCAACCCATTTTGCACCGAGTTCGTGCAGTAGCGAAAAATCCAAAATGCACCCAAACACTACGAAACGCAGTAATACATGAGTTTAGGGCCCAACGGGGTGGATCGGGTGCATTCGTTGCAAAAAATTCGGATGCGACTTCATGGCACGAACTTGTGCATTAATTGCACCAGTTCAACCCGTTGTGCACTAGCTTCGTATAGTAATGAAACAATCCAAAATATACCCAAACATGAGTTTAGGGTCCAATGGGATGGTTCGGGTGCATTCTTTCCGAAAAATTCCGATGCGACTTCGTGGCACAAACTTTTGCATTAATTGCACCAGTTCAGCCCATTTTGTACTGAGCTTCGTGCAGTAATGAAACAATCCAAAATGCACCCGAACACTACGAAATATACCAAATACATGAGTTTAGAGTTCAATGGAGTGGATCGGGTGCATTCATTGCGAAAAATTCTGATGCGATTTCATGGCACGAACTTGTGCATTAATTGCACCAGTTCAACTCGTTTTGCACCGAGTTTCGTGTAGTAACAAAATATTGCCAAATACACCCAAACACTATGAGAAGCACCAAAACATGAGTTTAGGGCCCAATGGGGTGGATTGGGTGCGTTCGTTGCCAAAAATTCTGATGCAATTTCATTGCCTGAACTTCTGCATTAATTGCACCAGTTCAACCCGTTTTGCACCGAGTTTCGTGTAGTAACGAAACATTGCCAAATGCACCCAAATACTATGAGACGCACCAAAACATGAGTTTAGGGTCCAATGGGGTGGATCAGGTGCATTCGTTGCGAAAAATTTTGATGCGACTTCGCGGCACGAACTTTTGCATTAATTGCACCAGTTCAGCCCATTTTGTATCGAGCTTCGTGCAGTAATGAAACAATCCAAAATGCATCCAAACACTACGAGACGCACCAAAACATGAGTTTAGGGCCCAACGGGGTGGATCAGGTGCATTTGTTGCAAAAAATTATGATGCAACTTCGTGGCACGAACTTTTGGACTAACTGCACCAGTTCAACCCGTTTTGCAACTAGCTTCGTGCAGTAATGAAACAATCTGAAATGCACCCAAGCACTATGAGACATGCCAAAACATGAGTTTAGGGTCCAATGGGGTGGATCGGGTGCATTCTTTCCTAAAAATTCCGATGTGACTTCGTGGCAAGAACTTTTGCATTGATTACACCAGTTCGGCCCATTTTGCACTGAGCTTCATGCAGTAACAAAACAATCCAAAATGCACCCAAACACTATCAAACACACCAAATACATGAGTTTAGGGTTCAATGGGTGGATTTGGTGCGTTCATTGCGAAAAATTCCGATGCGATTTCATGGAACGAACTTGTGCATTAATTGCACCAGTTCAACCCGTTTTGCACTAAGTTTCGTGTAGTAACGAAATATTTCCAAATACACCCAAACACTACGAGAAGCAACAAAACATGAGTTTAGGGTCCAATGGGGTGGATCGGGTGCGTTCGTTGCAAAAAATTCTAATGCGACTTCGCAGCACGAACTTTTGCATTAATTGCACCAGTTCAGCCCGTTTTGTATCGAGCTTCGTGCAGTAATGAAACAATCAAAAATGCATCCAAACACTATGAAACGCACCAATAAATGAGTTTAGGGTTCAATGGTGTGGATCGGGTGCGTTCGTTGCGAAAAATTCTGATGCGATTTCATGGCACGAACTTGTGCATTAATTGCACCAGTTCAACCCGTTGTGCACCGAGTTTCGTGTTGTAACGAAATATTGCCAAATGCACCCAAACACTACGAAACACACCAAAAGATGAGTTTAGAGTCCAATGGGGTGGATCGGGTGCGTTCGTTGCAAAAAATTTTGATGCGACTTTGTGGCACGAACTTTGGCATTAACTGCACCAGTTCAGCCCGTTTTGCACCAAGCTTCGTGCAGTAGCGAAACAATCCAAAATGCACCCAAACACTATGAAATGCACCAATACATGAGTTTAAGGTTCAATGGGGTGGATCGGGTGCGTTCGTTGCGAAAAATTCTGATGCGATTTCATGGCACGAACTTGTGCATTAATTGCACCAGTTCAACCCATTTTGCATCGAGTTTCGTGTAGTAACGAAAATTTGCCAAATGCACCCAAATACTATGAGACGCACCAAAGCATGAGTTTAGGGTCCAATGGGGCGGATCAGGTGCATTCGTTGCGAAAAATTTTGATGCGACTTCGTGGCACGAACTTTTGCACTAATTGCACCAGTTCAACCCGTTTTGCACCGAGTTTCGTGTAGTAACGAAATATTTCCAAATACACTCAAACACTACGAGCAGCACCAAAACATGAGTTTAGGGTCCAATGGGGTGGATTGGGTGTGTTCATTGCGAAACATTCTAAGGCAACTTCATGACACGAACTTCTGCATTAATTGCACCAGTTCAATCAGTTTTGCACCGAGTTTCGTGTAGTAACAAAACATTGCCAAATGCACCCAAATACTATGAGACGCACCAAAACATGATTTTAGGGTCCAATGGGGTGGATCGGGTGCGTTCGTTGCGAAAAATAGAACTGCGACTTCGCGGCACGAACTTTTCATTAATTGCACCAGTTCAACCCGTTTTGTATCGAGCTTCGTGCAGTAATGAAACAATCCAAAATGCATTCGACACTACGAGACGCACCAAAACATGAGTTTAGGGCCCAACGGGGTGGATCGGGTGCATTCGTTGCAAAAAATTCTGATGCGACTTCGTGGCACGACCTTTGGCACTAATTGCACCAGTTCAACCCATTTTGCAACTAGCTTCGTGCAGTAATGAAACAATCTAAAATGCACCCAAACACTATGAGACACACCACAATATGAGTTTAGGGTCCAATGTGTTGGATCGGGTGCGTTCGTTGTGAAAAATTCCGATGCGATTTCATGGCACAAACTTGTGCATTAATTGCACCAGTTCAACCCATTTTGCATCGAGTTTCGTGTAGTAATGAAAATTTGCCAAATGCACCCAAATACTATGAGACGCACCAAAGCATGAGTTTAGGCTCCAATGGGGTGGATTGGGTGTGTTCATTGCGAAAAATTCTGAGGCGACTTCATGGCACGAACTTCTGCATTAATTGCACCAGTTCAATCAGTTTTGCATCGAGTTTCGTGTAATAACGAAACATTGCCAAATGCACCCAAATACTATGAGACGCACCAAAACATGATTTTAGGGTCCAATGGGGTGGATCGGGTGCGTTCGTTGCGAAAAATACAACTGCGACTTCGCAGCACGAACTTTTCATTAATTGAACTTTTGCATTAATTGCACCAGTTCAGCCTATTTCGCACTGAGTTTCATGCAGTAACGAAACAATCCAAAATACACCCAAACACTACAAAACGAACCAATTCATGAGTTTAGCGTCCAATGGGGTGGATCGGGTGTGTTCATTGTGAAGAACTCTGATGCGATTTCGTGGCACGAACTTCTTCATTATTTGCACTAGTTGAACCCATTTTGCATCGAGTTCTGTGTAGTAACGAAACATTGCCAAATGCACCAAAACACAACGAAATGCTCCAGAACATGAGTTTATTTCCAATGGGGTGGATCGAGTGTGTTCTTTGCGAAAAATTACGATGCGACTTTATGGCACAAACTTGTGCATTAATTGCACCAGTTCAACCCATTTTGCACCGAGTATCATGTAGTAACGAAACATTGACAAATGCACCCAAACACTACGAAAACGCACCAAAACATGAGTTTAGGGTCCAATGGGGTGGATCGCGTGCGTTCGTTGCCCAAAATTCCGATGCGAGTTCGTGGCACGAACTTTTGCATTAATTGCACCAGTTCAGCCTATTTCGCGCCGAGTTTCATGCAGTAACGAAACAATCCAAAATGCACCCAAACACTACAAAATGAACCAATTCACGAGTTTAGCGTCCAATGGGGTGGATCGGGTGCGTTCATTGTGAAGAACTCTGATGCGATTTCGTGGCACAAACTTCTTCATTAATTGCACCATTCAACCCATTTTGCACCGAGTTCCGTGTAGTAACGAAACAATGCCAAATGCACCGAAACACTATGAAATGCTCCAGAACATGAGTTTGGTTCCAATGGGGTATATCGAGTGTGTTCTTTGCGAAAAATTACGATGCGACTTTATGGCACAGACTTGTGCATTAATTGCTCCAGTTCAACCCATTTTGCACCGAGTTTCATGTAGTAACGAAACATTCACAAATGCACGGAAACACTACAAAAACGCACCAAAACATGAGTTTAGGTGCAATGGGGTGGATCGCGTGCGTTCGTTGCCAAAAATTTCGATGCGAGTTCGTGGCACGTACTTTTGCATTAATTGCACCAGTTCAGCCTATTTCGCACCGAGTTTCATGCAGTAACGAAAACAATCCAAAATGCACCCAAACACTACAAAACGCACCAATTCATTAGTTTAGTGTCCAATGGGGTGGATCGGGTGCGTTCATTGCGAAAAACTCTGATGCGATTTCGTGGCAGGAACTTCTTCATTAATTGCACCACTTCAACCCATTTTGCACCGAGTTCTGTGTAGTAACGAAACATTGCCAAATGCACCAAAATACTAAAAAATGCTCCAGAACATGAGTTTGGTTTCAATGGGGTGGATCGAGTGTGTTCTTTGCGAAAAATTACGATGTGACTTTATAGCACAAACTTGTGCATTAATTGCACCAGTTCAACCCATTTTGCACCGAGTTTCAAGTAGTAACGAAACATTGACAAATGCACCCAAACACAACAAAAACGCACCAAAACATGAGTTTAGGGTCCAATGGGGTGGATCGCATGCGTTCGTTTCCAATAATTCCGAAGGGATTTCGTGGCACGAACTTTTGCATTAATTACACCAGTTCAGCCTATTTCCCATCGAGTTTCATGCAGTAACGAAACAATCCAAAATGCACCCAAACACTACAAAATGCACCAATTCATGAATTTAGCGTCCAATGGGGTGGATTGGGTGCGTTCATTGCGAAAAACTCTGATGCGATTTTGTGGCACGAACTTCTTCATTAATTGCACAGTTCAACCCATTTTGCACCGAGTTCCGTGTAGTAACGAAACATTGCCAACTGCACCAAAACACTACGAAATGCTCCAGAACATGAGTTTGGTTCCAATGGGGTGGATCGAGTGTGTTCTTTGCAAAAAATTATGATGCGACTTTATGGCACAGACTTGTGCATTAATTGCACCAGTTCAACCCATTTTGCACCGAGTTTCATGTAGTAACGAAACATTGACAAATGCACCCAAACACTACAAAAACGCACCAAAACATGAGTTTAGGTGCAATGGGGTGGATCGCGTGCGTTCGTTGCCAAAAATTTCGATGCGAGTTCGTGGCACGAACTTTTGCATTAATTGCACCAGTTCAGCCTATTTCGCACCGAGTTTCATGCTGTAACGAAACAATCCAAAATGCACCCAAACACTACAAAACGCACCAATTCATGAGTTTAGCGTCCAATGGAGTGGATCGGGTGCGTTCATTGTGAAAAACTCTGATGCGATTTCGTGGCACGAACTTCTTGATTAATTGCACCAGTTCAACCCATTTTGCACCGAGTTCCGTGTAGTAACGAAACATTGCCAAATGCACCGAAACACTACAAAATGCTCCAGAACATGAGTTTGGTTCCAATGGGGTGGATCGAGTGCGTTCTTTGCGAAAAATTCTGATCCGACTTTATGGCACAAACTTGTGCATTAATTGCACCAGTTCAACCCATTTTGCACCGAGTTTCATGTAGTAACGAAACATTGACAAATGCACCCAAACACTATGAAAACACACCAAAACATGAGTTTAGGGTCCAATGGGGTGGATCGCGTGTGTTCGTTGACAAAAATTCGGATGCGAGTTCGTGGCACGAACTTTTGCATTAATTGCACCAGTTCAGCCTATTTCGTACCGAGTTTCATGCAGTAACGAAACAATCCAAAATGCACCCAAACACTACAAAACGCACCAATTCATGAGTTTTGCGTCCAATGGGGTGGATCGGGTGCGTTCATTGCAAAAAACTCTGATGCGATTTCGTGGCACGAACTTCTTCATTAATTGCACCATTCAACCCATTTTGCACCGAGTTCCGTGTAGTAACGAAACAATGCCAAATGCACCGAAACACTATGAAATGCTCCAGAACATGAGTTTGGTTCCAATGGGGTGGATCGAGTGTGTTCTTTGCGAAAAATTACGATGCGACTTTATGGCACAGACTTGTGCATTAATTGCACCAGTTCAACCCATTTTGCACCGAGTTTCATGTAGTAACGAAACATTCACAAATGCACGGAAACACTACAAAAACGCACCAAAACATGAGTTTAGGTGCAATGGGGTGGATCGCGTGAGTTCGTTGCCAAAAATTTCGATGCGAGTTCGTGGCACGTACTTTTGCATCAATTGCACCAGTTCAGCCTATTTCGCACCGAGTTTCATGCAGTAACGAAAACAATCCAAAATGCACCCAAACACTACAAAACGCACCAATTCATGAGTTTAGCGTCCAAAGGGGTGGATCGGGTGCGTTCATTGCGAAAAACTCTGATGCGATTTCGTGGCAGGAACTTCTTCATTAATTGCACCAGTTCAACCCATTTTGCACCGAGTTCTGTGTAGTAACGAAACGTTGCCAAATGCACCAAAATACTAAGAAATGCTCCAGAACATGAGTTTGGTTTCAATGGGGTGGATCGAGTGTGTTCTTTGCGAAAAATTACGATGTGACTTTATAGCACAAACTTGTGCATTAATTGTACCAGTTCAACCCATTTTGCACCGAGTTTCAAGTAGTAACGAAACATTGACAAATGCACCCAAACACTACGAAAACACACCAAAACATGAGTTTAGGGTCCAATGGGGTGGATCGCATGCGTTCGTTTCCAATAATTCCGAAGGGATTTCGTGGCACGAACTTTTGCATTAATTACACCAGTTCAGCCTATTTCCCATCGAGTTTCATGCAGTAACGAAACAATCCAAAATGCACCCAAACACTACAAAATGCACCAATTCATGAATTTAGCGTCCAATGGGGTGGATTGGTTGCGTTCATTGCGAAAAACTCTGATGCGATTTCGTCGCAGGAACTTCTTCATTAATTGCACCAGTTCAACCCATTTTGCACCGAGTTCTGTGTAGTAACAAAACATTGCCAAATGCACCAAAATACTACGAAATGCTCCAGAACATGAGTTTGGTTTCAATGGGGTGGATCGAGTGTGTTCTTTGCGAAAAATTACGATGTGACTTTATAGCACAAACTTGTGCATTAATTGCACCAGTTCAACCCATTTTGCACCGAGTTTCATGTAGTAACGAAACATTGACAAATGCACCCAAACACTACGAAAACGCACCAAAACATGAGTTTAGGGTCCAATGGGGTGGATCGCATGCGTTCGTTTCCAATAATTCCGATGGGATTTCGTGGCACCAACTTTTGCATTAATTACACCATTTCAGCCTATTTCCCATCGAGTTTCATGCAGTAACGAAACAATCCAAAATGCACCCAAACACTACAAAATGCACCAATTCATGAATTTAGCGTCCAATGGGGTGGATTGGGTGCATTCATTGCGAAAAAATCTGATGCGATTTCGTGGCACGAACTTCTTCATTAATTGCACAAGTTCAACCCGTTTTGTACCGAGTTTCATGCAGTAACGAAACAAATCCAAAATGCACCCAAACAATATGAAACAAACCAATACTTGAGTTTAGGGTCCAATGGGGTGGATCGCGTGCATTCATTGCCAAAAATTCCGATGCGAGTTCATGGCACGAACTTGTGCATTAATTGGACCAGTTCAGCCTAATGCACCGAAACACAACAAAATGCTCCAGAACATGAGTTTGGTTCCAATGGGGTGTATCGGGTGCGTTCATTGCGAAAAACTCTGATGCGATTTTGTGGCACGAACTTCTTCATTAATTGCACAGTTCAACCCATTTTGCACCGAGTTCCGTGTAGTAACAAAACATTGCCAAATGCACCGAAACACAACAAAATGCTCCAGAACATGAGTCTGGTTCCAATGGGGTGTATCAGGTGCGTTCATTGCGAAAAACTCTAATGCGATTTTGTGGCACGAACTTCTTCATTAATTGCACAGTTCAACCCATTTTGCACCGAGTTCCGTGTAGTAACAAAACATTGCCAACTGCACCAAAACACTACGAAATGCTCCAGAACATGAGTTTGGTTCCAATGGGGTGGATCGAGTGTGTTCTTTGCGAAAAATTATGATGCGACTTTATGGCACAGACTTGTGCATTAATTGCACCAGTTCAACCCATTTTGCACCGAGTTTCATGTAGTAACGAAACATTGACAAATGCACCCAAACACTAAAAAAACGCACCAAAACATGAGTTTAGGTGCAATGGGGTGGATCGCGTGCGTTCGTTGCCAAAAATTTCGATGCGAGTTCGTGGCACGAACTTTTGCATTAATTGCACCAGTTCAGCCTATTTCGCACCGAGTTTCATGCAGTAACGAAACAATCCAAAATGCACCCAAACACTACAAAACGAACCAATTCATGAGTTTAGCGTCCAATGGGGTGGATCGGGTGCGTTCATTGTGAAGAACTCTGATGCGATTTCGTGGCACGAACTTCTTCATTAATTGCACCATTCAACCCATTTTGCACCGAGTTCCGTGTAGTAACGAAACAATGCCAAATGCACCGAAACACTATGAAATGCTCCAGAACATGAGTTTGGTTCCAATGGGGTGGATCGAGTGTGTTCTTTGTGAAAAATTACGATGCGACTTTATGGCACAAACTTGTGCATTAATTGCACCAGTTCAACCCATTTTGCACCGAGTTTCATGTAGTAACGAAACATTCACAAATGCACGGAAACACTACAAAAACGCACCAAAACATGAGTTTAGGTGCAATGGGGTGGATCGCGTGCGTTCGTTGCCAAAAATTTCGATGCGAGTTCGTGGCACGTACTTTTGCATTAATTGCACCAGTTCAGCCTATTTCGCACCGAGTTTCATGCAGTAACGAAACAATCCAAAATGCACCAAACACTACAAAACGCGCCAATTCATGAGTTTAGCGTCCAATGGGGTGGATCGGGTGCGTTCATTGCGAAAAACTCTGATGCGATTTCGTGGCACGAACTTCTTGATTAATTGCACCAGTTCAACCCATTTTGCACCGAGTTCTGTGTAGTAACAAAACATTGCCAAATGCACCAAAATACTACGAAATGCTCCAGAACATGAGTTTGGTTTCAATGGGGTGGATCGAGTGTGTTCTTTGCGAAAAATTACGATGTGACTTTATAGCACAAACTTGTGCATTAATTGCACCAGTTCAACCCATTTTGCACCGAGTTTCATGTAGTAACGAAACATTGACAAATGCACCCAAACACTACGAAAACGCACCAAAACATGAGTTTAGGGTCCAATGGGGTGGATCGCATGCGTTCGTTTCCAATAATTCCGATGGGATTTCGTGGCACCAACTTTTGCATTAATTACACCATTTCAGCCTATTTCCCATCGAGTTTCATGCAGTAACGAAACAATCCAAAATGCACCCAAACACTACAAAATGCACCAATTCATGAATTTAGCGTCCAATGGGGTGGATTGGGTGCATTCATTGCGAAAAAATCTGATGCGATTTCGTGGCACGAACTTCTTCATTAATTGCACAAGTTCAACCCGTTTTGTACCGAGTTTCATGCAGTAACGAAACAAATCCAAAATGCACCCAAACAATATGAAACAAACCAATACTTGAGTTTAGGGTCCAATGGGGTGGATCGCGTGCATTCATTGCCAAAAATTCCGATGCGAGTTCATGGCACGAACTTGTGCATTAATTGGACCAGTTCAGCCTAATGCACCGAAACACAACAAAATGCTCCAGAACATGAGTTTGGTTCCAATGGGGTGTATCGGGTGCGTTCATTGCGAAAAACTCTGATGCGATTTTGTGGCACGAACTTCTTCATTAATTGCACAGTTCAACCCATTTTGCACCGAGTTCCGTGTAGTAACAAAACATTGCCAAATGCACCGAAACACAACAAAATGCTCCAGAACATGAGTCTGGTTCCAATGGGGTGTATCAGGTGCGTTCATTGCGAAAAACTCTAATGCGATTTTGTGGCACGAACTTCTTCATTAATTGCACAGTTCAACCCATTTTGCACCGAGTTCCGTGTAGTAACAAAACATTGCCAACTGCACCAAAACACTACGAAATGCTCCAGAACATGAGTTTGGTTCCAATGGGGTGGATCGAGTGTGTTCTTTGCGAAAAATTATGATGCGACTTTATGGCACAGACTTGTGCATTAATTGCACCAGTTCAACCCATTTTGCACCGAGTTTCATGTAGTAACGAAACATTGACAAATGCACCCAAACACTAAAAAAACGCACCAAAACATGAGTTTAGGTGCAATGGGGTGGATCGCGTGCGTTCGTTGCCAAAAATTTCGATGCGAGTTCGTGGCACGAACTTTTGCATTAATTGCACCAGTTCAGCCTATTTCGCACCGAGTTTCATGCAGTAACGAAACAATCCAAAATGCACCCAAACACTACAAAACGAACCAATTCATGAGTTTAGCGTCCAATGGGGTGGATCGGGTGCGTTCATTGTGAAGAACTCTGATGCGATTTCGTGGCACGAACTTCTTCATTAATTGCACCATTCAACCCATTTTGCACCGAGTTCCGTGTAGTAACGAAACAATGCCAAATGCACCGAAACACTATGAAATGCTCCAGAACATGAGTTTGGTTCCAATGGGGTGGATCGAGTGTGTTCTTTGTGAAAAATTACGATGCGACTTTATGGCACAAACTTGTGCATTAATTGCACCAGTTCAACCCATTTTGCACCGAGTTTCATGTAGTAACGAAACATTCACAAATGCACGGAAACACTACAAAAACGCACCAAAACATGAGTTTAGGTGCAATGGGGTGGATCGCGTGCGTTCGTTGCCAAAAATTTCGATGCGAGTTCGTGGCACGTACTTTTGCATTAATTGCACCAGTTCAGCCTATTTCGCACCGAGTTTCATGCAGTAACGAAACAATCCAAAATGCACCAAACACTACAAAACGCGCCAATTCATGAGTTTAGCGTCCAATGGGGTGGATCGGGTGCGTTCATTGCGAAAAACTCTGATGCGATTTCGTGGCACGAACTTCTTGATTAATTGCACCAGTTCAACCCATTTTGCACCGAGTTCCGTGTAGTAACGAAACATTGCCAAATGCACCGAAACACAACAAAATGCTCCAGAACATGAGTTTGGTTCCAATGGGGTGTATCGGGTGCGTTCATTGCGAAAAACTCTGATGCGATTTTGTGGCACGAACTTCTTCATTAATTGCAAAGTTCAACCCATTTTGCACCGAGTTCCATGTAGTAACGAAACATTGCCAACTGCACCAAAACACTACGAAATGCTCCAGAACATGAGTTTAGGGTCCAATGGGGTGGATCGCATGCGTTCGTTTCCAATAATTCCGATGGGATTTCGTGGCACGAACTTTTGCATTAATTACACCAGTTCAGCCTATTTCCCATCGAGTTTCATGCAGTAACGAAACAATCCAAAATGCACCCAAACACTACAAAATGCACCAATTCATGAATTTAGCATCCAATGGGGTGGATTGGGTGTGTTCATTGCGAAAAAAATCTGATGCGATTTCGTGGCACGAACTTCTTCATTAATTGCACAAGTTCAACCCGTTTTGCACCGAGTTTCATGCAGTAACGAAACAAATCCAAAATGCACCCAAACAATATGAAACAAACCAATACTTGAGTTTAGGGTCCAATGGGGTGGATCGCGTGCATTCATTGCCAAAAATTCTGATGCGAGTTCATGGCACGAACTTGTGCATTAATTGGACCAGTTCAGCCTATTTCGCACCGAGTTTCATGCAGTAACGAAACAATCCAAAATGCACCCAAACACTACAAAACGCACCAATTCATGAGTTTAGCGTCCAATGGGGTGGATCGGGTGCGTTCATTGCGAAAAACTCTGATGCGATTTCATGGCACGAACTTCTTCATTAATTGCACCAGTTCAACCCATTTTGCACCGAGTTCCGTGTAGTAACAAAACATTGCCAAATGCACCGAAACACAACAAAATGCTCCAGAACATGAGTTTGGTTCCAATGGGGTGTATCGGGTGCATTCATTGCGAAAAACTCTGATGCGATTTTGTGGCACGAACTTCTTCATTAATTGCACAGTTCAACACATTTTGCACCGAGTTCCTTGTAGTAACGAAACATTGCCAACTGCACCAAAACACTACGAAATGCTCCAGAACATGAGTTTGGTTCCAATGGGGTGGATCGAGTGTGTTCTTTGCGAAAAATTATGATGCGACTTTATGGCACAGACTTGTCCATTAAATGCACCAGTTCAACCCATTTTGCACCGAGTTTCATGTAGTAACGAAACATTGACAAATGCACCCAAACACTACAAAAACGCACCAAAACATGAGTTTAGGTGCAATGGGGTGGATCGCGTGCGTTCGTTGCCAAAAATTTCGATGCGAGTTCGTGGCACGAACTTTTGCATTAATTGCACCAGTTCAGCCTATTTCGCACCGAGTTTCATGCAGTAACGAAACAATCCAAAATGCACCCAAACACTACAAAACGCACCAATTCATGAGTTTAGCGTCCAATGGAGTGGATCGGGTGCGTTCATTGTGAAAAACTCTGATGCGATTTCGTGGCACGAACTTCTTGATTAATTGCACCAGTTCAACCCATTTTGCACCGAGTTTCCTGTAGTAACGAAACATTGCCAAATGCACCGAAACACTACAAAATGCTCCAGAACATGAGTTTGGTTCCAATGGGGTGGATCGAGTGCGTTCTTTGCGAAAAATTCTGATCCGACTTTATGGCACAAACTTGTGCATTAATTGCACCAGTTCAACCCATTTTGCACCGAGTTTCATGTAGTAACGAAACATTGACAAATGCACCCAAACACTATGAAAACACACCAAAACATGAGTTTAGGGTCCAATGGGGTGGATCGCATGTGTTCGTTGACAAAAATTCGGATGCGAGTTCGTGGCACGATCTTTTGCATTCATTGCACCAGTTCAGCCAATTTCGTACCGAGTTTCATGCAGTAACGAAACAATCCAAAATGCACCCAAACACTACAAAACGCACCAATTCATGAGTTTAGCGTCCAATGGAGTGGATCGGGTGCGTTCATTGTGAAAAACTCTGATGCGATTTCGTGGCACGAACTTCTTCACTAATTGCACCAGTTCAACCCATTTTGCACCGAGTTCCGTGTAGTAACGAAACATTGCCAAATGCACCGAAACACTACAAAATGCTCCAGAACATGAGTTTGGTTCCAATGGGGTGGATCGAGTGCGTTCTTTGCGAAAAATTCTGATCCGACTTTATGGCACAAACTTGTGCATTAATTGCACCAGTTCAACCCATTTTGCACCGAGTTTCATGTAGTAACGAAACATTGACAAATGCACCCAAACACTATGAAAACACACCAAAACATGAGTTTAGGGTCCAATGGGGTGGATCGCATGTGTTCGTTGACAAAAATTCGGATGCGAGTTCGTGGCACGAACTTTTGCATTCATTGCACCAGTTCAGCCAATTTCGTACCGAGTTTCATGCAGTAACGAAACAATCCAAAATGCACCCAAACACTACAAAACGCACCAATTCATGAGTTTTGCGTCCAATGGGGTGGATCGGGTGCGTTCATTGCGAAAAACTCTGATGCGATTTCATGGCACGAACTTCTTCATTAATTGCACCAGTTCAACCCATTTTGCACCGAGTTCCGTGTAGTAACAAAACATTGCCAAATGCACCGAAACACAACAAAATGCTCCAGAACATGAGTTTGGTTCCAATGGGGTGTATCGGGTGCGTTCATTGCGAAAAACTCTGATGCGATTTTGTGGCACGAACTTCTTCATTAATTGCACAGTTCAACCCATTTTGCACCGAGTTCCTTGTTGTAACGAAACATTGTCAACTGCACCAAAACACTACGAAATGCTCCAGAACATGAGTTTGGTTCCAATGGGGTGGATCGAGTGTGTTCTTTGCGAAAAATTATGATGCGACTTTATGGCACAGACTTGTGTATTAATTGCACCAGTTCAACCCATTTTGCACCGAGTTTCATGTAGTAACGAAACATTGACAAATGCACCCAAACACTACAAAAACGCACCAAAACATGAGTTTAGGTGCAATGGGGTGGATCGCGTGCGTTCGTTGCCAAAAATTTCGATGCGAGTTCGTGGCACGAACTTTTGCATTAATTGCACCAGTTCAGCCTATTTCGCACCGAGTTTCATGCAGTAACGAAACAATCCAAAATGCACCCAAACACTACAAAACGCACCAATTGATGAGTTTAGCGTCCAATGGAGTGGATCGGGTGCGTTCATTGTGAAAAACTCTGATGCGATTTCGTGGCACGAACTTCTTGATTAATTGCACCAGTTCAACCCATTTTGCACCGAGTTCCGTGTAGTAACGAAACATTGCCAAATGCACCGAAACACTACAAAATGCTCCAGAACATGAGTTTGGTTCCAATGGGGTGGATCGAGTGCGTTCTTTGCGAAAAATTCTGATCCGACTTTATGGCACAAACTTGTGCATTAATTGCACCAGTTCAACCCATTTTGCACCGAGTTTCATGTAGTAACGAAACATTGACAAATGCACCCAAACACTATGAAAACACACCAAAACATGAGTTTAGGGTCCAATGGGGTGGATCGCATGTGTTCGTTGACAAAAATTCGGATGCGAGTTCGTGGCACGAACTTTTGCATTCATTGCACCAGTTCAGCCAATTTCGTGCCGAGTTTCATGCAGTAACGAAACAATCCAAAATGCACCCAAACACTACAAAACGCACCAATTCATGAGTTTTGTGTCCAATGGGGTGGATCGAGTGCGTTCATTGCGAAAAACTCTGATGCGATTTCATGGCACGAACTTCTTCATTAATTGCACCAGTTCAACCCATTTTGCACCGAGTTCCGTGTAGTAACAAAACATTGCCAAATGCACCGAAACACAACAAAATGCTCCAGAACATGAGTTTGGTTCCAATGGGGTGTATCGGGTGCGTTCATTGCGAAAAACTCTGATGCGATTTTATGGCACGAACTTCTTCATTAATTGCACAGTTCAACACATTTTGCACCGAGTTCCTTGTAGTAACGAAACATTGCCAACTGCACCAAAACACTACGAAATGCTCCAGAACATGAGTTTGGTTCCAATGGGGTGGATCGAGTGTGTTCTTTGCGAAAAATTATGATAAGACTTTATGGCACAGACTTGTGCATTAATTGCACCAGTTCAACCCATTTTGCACCGAGTTTCATGTAGTAACGAAACATTGACAAA
Organism: Panicum virgatum; assembly: GCF_016808335.1. Classification (NCBI taxonomy): domain Eukaryota; kingdom Viridiplantae; phylum Streptophyta; class Magnoliopsida; order Poales; family Poaceae; genus Panicum; species Panicum virgatum. The sequence goes on from NC_053139.1 coordinate 24,437,803, forward strand.
TGCACCCAAACACTACAAAAACGCACCAAAACATGAGTTTAGGTGCAATGGGGTGGATTGCGTGCGTTCGTTGCCAAAAATTTCGATGCGAGTTCGTTGCACGAACTTTTGCATTAATTGCACCAGTTCAGCCTATTTCGCACCGAGTTTCATGCAGTAACGAAACAATCCAAAATGCACCCAAACACTACAAAACGCACCAATTCATGAGTTTAGCGTCCAATGGAGTGGATCGGGTGCGTTCATTGTGAAAAACTCTGATGCGATTTCGTGGCACGAACTTCTTGATTAATTGCACCAGTTCAACCCATTTTGCACCGAGTTCCGTGTAGTAACAAAACATTGCCAAATGCACCGAAACACTACAAAATGCTCCAGAACATGAGTTTGGTTCCAATGGGGTGGATCGGAGTGCGTTGTTTGCGAAAAATTCTGATCCGACTTTATGGCACAAACTTGTGCATTAATTGCACCAGTTCAACCCATTTTGCACCAAGTTTCATGTAGTAACGAAACATTGACAAATGCACCCAAACACTATGAAAACACACCAAAACATGAGTTTAGGGGTCCAATGGGGTGGATCGCATGTGTTCGTTGGACAAAAATTCGGATGCGAGTTCGTGGCACGAACTTTTGCATTCATTGCACCAGTTCAGCCAATTTCGTGCCGAGTTTCATGCAGTAACGAAACAATCCAAAATGCACCCAAACACTACAAAACGCACCAATTCATGAGTTGTGCGTCAAATGGGGTGGATCGTGTGCGTTCATTGCGAAAAACTCGATGCGATTTCATGTCACGAACTTCCGTTCATTAATTGCAAAGGACGTTTTCAACACCATTTTGGCACCGAGTTCCGTGAGTTTAGACAAAACAATGCCAAATGCAACCGAAACACAACAAAAATGCTCAGAACATGAGTTGGTGGTTCCAATGGGGGTGATCGGGCGTTCATTGCGAAAAA
>NC_053139.1:24448770-24471270 GCF_016808335.1 Panicum virgatum
TTTCTCATCGTTCTCTGTCTTGTTCAACTGATTTGGCGTCCTATCCGATGGATGAATGAGGAGCCTTGGATGGAATAGAATGAGGAGAATGCTTGGGACAAAAAGGAGGAAGACTACTATGCATGGAAAGGAATGCATGGAATGAAAGGAGCCAGGACAGACGTAGAACTCTGGAAATGGGCGGGCGACTTCTCACGCGATCTATAATGCTATGTTGATAGATAGAAGATTTCTGAATAGGCAGAAGGGCAGAAGTGCAAATGGAGCTACGTATGCTCCAGGGCAGACAGTAATCAAGGAAATTCCATTTCTAGGCACTTTTGACCTAAATGTGATCCGGAACCTTAGTAGCAGTCAAAATAGAAGTTTTGAATTATCAAACCCCGTGTTGAAGCTGTGTACCACTAGATGTACACACCACGAAAGAAGAGTGGGTACAGGGGGGTCTTCTTTCCCCGCTACTACCTATGGTATGGGTAGTATCGGGGAAAGAAGAGTGGGTATGTGGGCTTCTTTCACTTTAGTTTTTTTTTTAACTGTTCCACTATATACCAATCTAGATTCAGCACTTCTATTTTTTTCACAATAATCCTACAACTATTCCACCTCTGTAGACACTTCTTATCTTGGTTACTCACTGGGTGGAACTCTGTAAACTGCTTTCCAGGCGGACCTCTCCAGTCATGTTCAAAGAGGTCAACTATGCAGAAAAGTGTTTTCTTTTTTTACAATATGTTACTTTGTGATAGATAGATGTACTCGTCCCCGGGTGCCCAATAAATAAGTTCACCTGCTCCCACCTTAGTGAGATAATAATTGGGTGAGGGGTTCGTTTCTATTGGTATTTTTGGATAGCTCGGAGGAAGGCAGGCCACAGCTTTCTGTCTTCGCTTTCCCGTCTGCTTAACAGTTCCATTTGCCTTTCCTGCTAGGGTTTATCCGAGGTAGGATGCCCAATCCCCATTCATATTTCCTTTTCAAAACCAAGGCCAAGAACTTTCTACAAGTCTCCCCTCCCTGGGAGCAGTAAGTAAAAAGGAATATAGATTCCTTCGTCACAATTAAAGAATTTGAATGAAAGATGGATCGCAGCATTCAAAGATCTGCTGAAGACATACGGATCTAAAGAGCGATTTTCGATGATCTATCATGAGTGGGTCTAACGGGCTTTGTAGGGAGCACACAACTTCTCTTCTTCCCTCTCTAGAAAAGCCCCAACTCTTGGTTTTCGCTCGCAACACAACAGTTCGTTCGATCTATTAACTTAGTGAACATCACTTTTTATGTTATGTACGAGTTAATTCGTGCCTATTTTCGAAGAGAAGGTACTGGGTAGCGATTACCAGTTTCTGTTGTAGAAAAAGAAATCCATGACCAGTCGAAACTTCCATAAGAAAGACCTGCCTCGTGTTGATTGTACCAATCCCATCTCTCTGAGTCTGCGAATCTACTCTATTGTCCTTTCATCGGGCTTCGCTCGACTTGTTCTTTCGTCCGTTCTCGAGCTCCGGAATGAACAATTAGGTGCCTGTGATCTATCGTCAACCTATTGAAAAGCGGGTTTTAGCCTCGATTACATAGCCATAGAATCAAACAGTGGTTGCGATGAACCAAGCAATGCTGTCTAAGGACCCTGCTCTCAATAACTGCAAGCTGTTGCTTACTTGCCCCGCTCCGATTTGAATCTATGATCTTAACTTTCTTGGACAGATAGGCGTGCTTCCTGATGAAATGAATGGATATCTGATGCTGCATTCCCAGCTCTCGAATCAAGCTCTTCGGCGATCCTTGAAAACAGCAATTAGTCTTTCTTCCTTACTTGTGAATTCGTACCTGTAATCTTCACTTCCTAGGGTAGATAGACATACTTCCTGCTAAGATGGATGGCTTTCTTTGTTGCACCTCCACTTGAAAGACGGCTGTCAACTTCAACTCTTTGAGGGATTTGCTTTCTCCTGACCCTCAATCCAAAAGGTTTGGCATTGCAGTTGATACTTTCGATAGCTTTGATCCTCTCTTGCACGATACTTTCCAGAAAAGAAAACCCAAGTTTATGATGCCTCACATGGTCTGGTATCCCCCAACTCTACTCAAGGTGGTTAAGAAGCAAGGCATTCAAGTCCAAGAAATTGAGAGCGCGGTGACTACCTGACGAACCCGAAGTTGACTAAAAAGAAGGGGCAATTGTCAATGTCTCACCTCAGGAGCAGAAAGCATACTATGGTGGAAGATCCCATTGAGTTCATTATTGAAGATCTGACCGTCGCTACGAGACTTCCGTTCTAAAACAGCCTGGACGAGGCTCTACCTAATTGCTAGAAAGTAATCAAGTATAGGGTCCAAATTGGATAAAGAAGCACTACGCTTTGCAAGGGCGCCAACCACTAGGTTGTAACGACCAGAACAAGATTAAGTTTGTGTTAAGTCCATTGGGCTATTACTGCTACAGCGAGATATTGCCTGAAAGAGTTATCCCAAAAGAAGGTTCTTCTGAAACGAGTGCTCAAGCCAACAAGCAAACGTATACTTGATTTTCTTCTTTTCTTGCAGCATTCCTAAACTCAAAGCTCTATATTCTTACGCTTCCAATATTCTCTTCCAAAAAGCAATAGGTTGTCGACAGAAGTCAATGGAAGCAACGAAAGAAACAACACTTCTTTTCTCAATTTCCACTTTAGATAGGAGAGTCTGGTCCTTATATGAAACAGGTATGCCAAGTGGAATTCTGAGTACGGTTGTATAGGACTGCTTTCAAGATAGCGAGCAAGACCTACTCTCTTGGAATGGGGGCTAGTCAAAAGAAGACACCTTGATAAGGATTTGCTAACCTCTGACTCCCTTTCACTTCATATTGGAATATATGAAACTCCTCAAAGATGTGCTTTCACTTTGATGACAAGATTCTCATCACGTACTTACTCTTACATAGCTCAATCAATCTGCTAGAAAGCTCTGCTCAGAATGAATTTATGGGGTAATTAGCCACAGCAAGTAGAAAATAAGTTTCTTTGGAAAGCAAGAACGAAGTAGGCGAGGAAAGGCATACATAGGTCAGAGAAAAGTTCTTTTGTTGCTTCAGCTGTCAACGCATTCTCAGCCCCTGCATATGTTTTGATTAATAAGCTCTCTATCGGCCGAAAAGGTCTTCTTTAGACCAGCGGAGAAGGCTTAGTTTTTTTTAACCCTTCACCGGCTTCGAGGCAAAGATTCCGGGGCCCTTTCTTATATCACGTTAATGAATGGATGGGTAGCACGGAAAAGTAAGTGCTAACAAGATGAAAGGATTGTCCAATACACATACATACCAGTTAGAAGAGGGAAGGTCTACTCAGATTCTATTGGTTTAGTGATTGAGAGCCTAGAAGCTCCAGAAACTTCACTTTGGTAAATTCAAGGCTTGTTTGTGGGTTCATCCACCCTTTCTTTATGCCTGCCGACTCCCTTTATGTACTTGAGTGTGGGGACCAATAAATCATTGATTCATCATCATGTTCATTCTAACATCTTGAAAATGTACTAGTTATTGTATTTGAAATCACTCCATCTGCTTCTTGCATTAAGTCTCTTCTTCTCCACTGCCATTCTAACCCTATACTACGATATTTTTCATCGTAGTTCAGTGATTTCACTAAAGTCCGCCACTCCATGCTCGCTTTTCCAATTCTTGTAGTCTGCTCTCCAGTTCTTGTATGAAGCCATCCCGTACTCTGCTTCCATTTCTTTAGAGAGAAATAGATCGAAGAAGTAGAAGAGTTCTTTTCATCACTCACATGAATTCTCATCTGAATTCACTTGTATTTTATTCACTTTGAAAGGAAATGACATTGAATTGAATATTGAAATAAGTCCAATCTAGCAATGGGATTCTTTCTCTTTTTTCCGTTGCTTCTTCGTTCGCATCTTTCCCCGATCTATCCGAGCTATCTATCTTTGATTGAAGGATCTGCTTGGCCTGCGCTTAGCTCCGAGGAATAATCGACTACTTGACTTGGCCCACATGCATGACTAGAGCATACAGCCGAGTCCATCTCTCACTGGATCCAGGTGTCCTTCCTCCGGCAATGTCCACACTTCAAGTGGGTTCGCTTCGCCGCTTTTCATTCTGAATTCGCTTGTGCGCTAATTCGTGGTGCTCTTCAGGTCGGATACACAGATCTATCTTTTTTCTCGAAAGACCTCCTTGTATTTTATCATGCCATTCCGCTTACAGCTAGAATCTCTAGCTCTGATCCTGCCCTCCTTCCTATCTGTCATTTACAGAAGGTGCGAACCTGGTCTAGCATATTACAATGAAACAACTACTTCATTGAATTCTGATTCATCAATTTGTGGAAATAGGCCTATACCTTGCTCGCCTTCGCAACTGCCTTCGAGTCTGTGCCTTCCTAGTTTGCCAACCCTATGTTTGATTGCGAGTTCCGGCGGGTGAGTACCTGGACGGACAAGGGGTTCCTTTTCGATTTCCATCGGCCTAGCTTCTCTATAGTTCGAATATAGCCTTCTTCCTTCTATCAATGGAATACCTTCACCTTAGAAGGGTGTTCTTCATACTAGTTCAACCAGATCTGCCTTTTTTCAGCTAAGCCGATTCCAATGATCGGACGGACAATACTTGCTTAAACCTAGCACCCTGTTGCCTTGCTTTTTCCTCCAACTGTACCCCCCTCTCCGCTCGTGATACCCTGGAAGGGCATCCCTCACTTCACCGAGAAGAACCCCCTCTTTCTTGATTCCACGCTGACATTTGTCCTACTCTGGTTGGTTCTTCAGGCTCCTAACCGAAGCCAAGGAGCAGAACAATCTCAAGAGAAAGAGCTCTGTTTCCGTTCCCTACTTGCTTGCTTGCTTACTTCTTCCGAAAACACTACCCTGTGCCAGTTTCCTTACTTGAGGACGGAACTGCTTTCCTTCCTGTTAGCTATTCTCCCCTGGCAAGAATCTTCTCTCTTCTATAAAAATATCGATCTTCATGTCGGTATGTATATTGGTCATTGTCGGTAGCAGAATGTATCTTTTTCGATAATTACTTCCCGATTAGTCTTTGTAAGAACAAAGCGTATGCTTTTGCTTTCATGCTATTTGTTTGGTCAAGGTTCTCCCACCCAGGCCTAAACCTCTACTCTAGTTACATAAACAGGTGCTCGTACCCGGAAGGAAAGAAAGCCCAGACTTGACGGTGAGGACTGATCCTACATAATTGGTTTCGACTTCCTTTGATGTTAGTTGAGATAGTTTGATATTTCAAATAAGTGTATCCGCTTCTGAACGAGGTATTTTTCTCTGTACTTTGAACAACTCTTCTCTTTTCAGTTTCTATGTTCGGTATTTATAGAAGAGAGACCTTTTTACCAGGAAGAAGAATCCACTTGCCTAAGAATTAGGCATGATTGATACAAAGCTTATCTATAGACGGATAAGTGAGTCTCCAACCTTAGCTAGTTGTACAAGGCACACTGCCAAGGCGTATGTATTAGCCAGACCTAGAAATTCATTACCATGATTCCCATCAAAGAAATCCGTTCCTTCTCTTCCTAAATTCTAAACCAAAGCAAGTGGTGAACTTCCACAATGGTCGGCACTCTCTACTCTGGTTCCTTGTTGTTGCTGGAGGAAAAAACCCTCTTATTTGTGTGGATAGATATATGAGAAATAGATGCTTAGCTTGCTATGCCCGATAACGGCACTGAAGTAGTGAATTTCTCGGTACCATATCAGTGGCATACAACTTCGTACCTAACGGCCGAGTTGAGTGGTGCTTTTTTTCGTAAGTAGTCTGTTTGGGAGCTGTAGCTCTCAACCCAGTTAAGTGCGAGTATTGCTTCCTTCTAGTTCCGCTAAAAAAGAAGACAGACTCTTTCCAGTAGATGAGCTAGGGAGAACGTCGACTTTTTCTCTCGCACTAGCACTTATTGGATTGCTCTTTGCATTTTTTACCTAGTTTTAGAAACTACTTAGTCCCCCGTGCATGCCTATTATACCTATTAGTAGCAGCTTACTCTACTATACGTGAATACCTTGCTTCTGCTTCTACTTGACCGGTGCTTGCTTATTAGATTAGCTATTCCTATCCGTGGTGAATATCTGCTATCCCATCTCTTCTATTAGTTCTAGTTACATACCCCCGAATACCATGCTTTCTTACCTAGCTATTATGCATAAACCAGTGCTGCAGCTACTCCTTACTTCTATTGAGACTCTAGTCAAGAATTCATCTACATCTGCTGAGCCCTATTCTCTGTATCTGCTGACCTTCGTTTGTTGAATGAATTATACTTAGCGTACCACCATGGCATGGCTAATAGCACGACCATTGTCTATCTCTACCCTTGCTATCAAAACACTCTGATCCGACTTTCTCTTCCCCATGCCATAAGAGGGTTAAGGTATATGATGCATCTGATCAATGGATTGATACTATGCCTAGAAGGGTTTCTAGTATAACAGATCCTCCCCTTGCACACATGCTTTCGTTATTACCAGTATCTAAAATAGATGAAAGCAGAGATACTGAAACCGGCTTATGGGTTGCCTAAGCACATTGACAGCTTAGAAGGAACAGGTCGTGATTCTTTATGCAGACAGGTGGATAGCCTATCAGAAGAACTAGATTCTAGGAAATCGGACACTAGTACAGGCAAGCCTTCCCCTTCTCTACCTCTACCATCTCTTCCGTCTCCACCTCAACCGTCTCCTTCTCCACATCTTATTACTCCAAAGAGTCATGATTTGAGTCCTAAACCAACCACTAAAAGAACAATCCGCACTCAGAATAATACACAGAAAAGGTATAATAAGAAAAGAGGAAATCCCCTTAAATAAAATAAGAGTATGATGCCGCCCTCCCATACTCCAGCACACTTCCACCCTCTATAGCTCATAGTCACGGTATCCTCCTATATTCATAAAGCGTCCTCCTACATTCCGAAAGCGACCCTAGCACCAGTTTCTCTTTCAACTCTCATATAGACCATTATCAACCCATCCTTCGACTACCCTATGGCCTATCCCTTCCCCTAGCACTAGTATATCTTTCTACTCTCATATCGCGGACGCTCACCCCTTTTCTCATAAAACCCACATTTATCTTTTCCATAAGATCTAAGGGAAATTGGATCGCACTTCCATTTGTTTCATTTAACTAAATTGGTTGTACAGATTTCATTTCATGCAATCAGAATTTGTTGAATTGAATTTCAAAGCAAGAAAGACAGGCCGGGGAGTTGGCTATTCTTTTCCTTTCCATAATTAAATATAATAAATGAAGAAAATCGGCACTCGCGAAGCAGAGGTAGGCACGAAGTGATTACTGTTTTCACTCCAAAAGAAAGAGAAAGACCGATAGGGGGAGCACAGTGGAGCTACAGACTTTCACTCCTCTCATGGTTCAGAAAAGTAAAACACTCGCTCCCTACTCACCTCAGGTAGTACTTAACATAGTCCTAACTCAACTGCCAGGAGTTTCAGAGAGAATTGGTTTGCAGCGCAGCGGCTCTTGACCAAAGCCTACCTTTCCCTTTTCTTTGCATTGAATTTCATTGCTTTAGGTGAGCTATTAATTGAACAGGCCGCATCTCAATACGATCCTTTTCATGCTCTGATACTGAGGATGGGTTCTTTTCTGGTAGCTAGGTAAAGGAACCTGATAGCATTATCTTTTTATTTTGCTAGCGCAACGAATCGTTGTCTTCGTACGCTTCTATTCATAGTCATCTATTCGTAGAAATTGTAGGATGCCGTTAGCGAAGCATCTTCACGGGTTTCTGCTTGGTTGGTATTTTTTCCTGCCATTTCATCCGTGAAAGCTCAAGTAGTTTCGGTTTTTTCATCTATTTATACCGCTTCTCGCAAGGAAGAGGCCCGCTTCAGTCAAGGCCAAGGTTGTAGTTCCGAGAAAGGATAGTACTTCTGTTCCTCTACGGGATATACGGCAAAGGTTTCGCAATAGTTGTAGAGAAAGGTACTTCCAAAGCAGACAAGGTTCATCTGTGCATGAAAGGAATGAAACAAATTCAATAGATTCAATAGGGTCATCCCCACCGAGATCGGTACCTATCTAGATCCCCAGCTTCGACAAGGCGTCCTCCTTTGCATTTTGCGACCATTCCCACGAGGACTACGATTCGGATTATCTAATGTCATCCCCAAACATAATTACACCTTTTAAGAGGAAAGGACGGCCACAGCTGGCGGAGCCAAGCATCGGATGTAGTTCCTCGAAAGCAATTCAAAGGCACGGGATAGACGCACGATTTCAATCAATTCTCTAGTTGTATAGTAGTAGAACCGGTGCACGGCAGGGATGAAGTTCTGTTAGAGGGTATCCAGCTGTTGAAGCTTGGCAGTGGAATCCCTTACTCCTTGAATCAAATAGAATGTAGTAAGGGTTGTAGCATAGGCTGAGAAAAAAATAGATCAATAAGACAAGGCTTTCACCAGAGAAAGACAGTCTTCCCCGAGAAGACAGGGTTTATCGATAAAGAAACACCTTTTAAACCCTTATTGACCAGGTGCGTGCTGAATTCATAGGGTTATTAATGAGGACACAGAGCAACAAAGGGTATAGCTACTCTCGAGTACTATCTCGATTGAAGTATTACCAATCGTTGGTGATAACATCGTGCTTGAATGTATTAGTGGGAGAGTGGAAGGGTTAGTAGGTTGAAGAATGGAAAGACTCTTATATTCTGTCTCAGACAGTTGATGAATCATGGTGATAGGTAATGATGTGTAGTGGTGGGCTGGGGTTACTTGTATTCTCCATTTCTGCTGTGGATAGATTCCTTTGCAAACATAGTGAAGTGAGTTTAATCAATTCATTCTATTTCGTTGATAGCCTCACACGCACCTTTTGTTTACTTATCTTTTGAACCTTTTGTTTACCTATCTTTTGAAGTGGTAATAGCAATAGCAATAGAAATAGGAATAGGAAGACGATCATCATTGCTGGTGGTATCCCCTCCTAACCATGGCTTTCGGGGGAAGAGCGCCCCTTGAGAAGGGATGGGAGCGAAGCCTACGTTGATCTATGAGACCTCGTTCCAAAGTCTTTTTCCAAAAGAGCACATCCCACTTCTAACTTCAATCTTCGAGGAAATTTGGCTATCTTGTGTTTATTCTATTTGCTAATTGATAGATTTATTTTTCTGTGTAACAGGAGGCCCGGGCATTGTTAGGTAGACTGGAAACATAAGAGAGGAAATTTTGATGCAGCATTGCGGGTTCTTCAGGGAATTGATATAAGAAGTTTGAGGCCACGAATGACCAGTGCTATTGCTGAAAGTATCAAGTCTAGAGTGCCTCCACGTTCTTCAAGAAGGAAAACCTCACAAGTGAACGGAATGCTAATGCATATGTCAATGCATTCTGTAAGCTTGCTTCTAGAGGCCATATTGCTTAAAGCAAAGTCATTGGAAGGCCTTGGAAGAGTAACAGGTAGGTATTAACTAGATTTTTCTTTTCCTTTTACTAACATTCTGCCTTTATTCTACTTCTTTCTCGTCTGTGTCAATGAGAAGTAAGAGTATTCTCGTACTACGAAGAATAGGCAAATCTTTGATTTGGAAGAGTTTTTTACTCATATCTTTTTTTCAGGGAAATATGCCTTTAAGAGGAAATGAGTGACTTTCTGCCGGAGAATAGTAGTCATCTGTACTCGTCTTTTGTCCTTCCATACTTACTAAGCAAACTAGGTCACACCTGGACAACTAGGGAACATAAGCGGGTGATCTAATCAGTGGGGAAAGCTGTTCATAAGGACCGGTGAGATGGTACTCCCCTATGGTATCCCAATAACCGTATTCCCATGGGCATTTCCTCAAAAATAGGCTGTTTTGAGAAAGGAATCTATTAGCTGCACAAGTCCAGAGTTGTGTGTACCCCTAGTGAAAGAGTGGAGGAGTTCAGACGCATATCGATACCAAAGTGAGAAGCCTCTTAATGATGGAGAACCCGCCTCTGCCAAATGCCCAATACAAGCAAGCAGGGGGAGCGGATTCCCAGAGAGAATTCCCGTGTTACTCTGATATTAGAAATAGAGGAAACTAGCACTTTAGAAAGAATGCAGAAAAATGATGGAACTAGAACGAAGCTCTACAAAGTTCACAACTCACCATTGCAACCGTAGGTGGATACGCTTGCTGGACGGAGTCAGCAAAACCCAAAGCAAGATAGAATGTAACGGAGACTTTCCGGATCCCTCAACCTCCTATCGGTATGTATGAGGCTTCGCCAACTTAGAATACTGAATTTAGGCAAGACCAACAGCTACTTCATCTCCTGATTTCAGCGTTCCGTCTTTACGTCCTGTGGTGGGGAAGTATAGTGCAATCTACGTCCAACCATGGGTTCTATCGGAATATCATCGGTCTTACCACAACATTCTCCATTCCTGAAAATTCCTCCTTGGGTAGATTCTATCAAAAAATCCCAGTTCAACTTTATTAGCCTATCCTTATATGCTCCAAGGATTCAGCCTGCTACTATATCCAATCCATCCGAGTTGTCCCAATAAAGCGGATTTTACTTTAATACATCTCAGTGTACTTTCCTTATTGGTCTTACTCAGATACTTACTCGGGTTATTACAATATGGACATAGTCATTTATTGCCCAGGTCCACTTATCTTTCTCCTTTTCTTTACGGTTAACAGGGTCAACTAACCAAAACCTTTGCGGTTCATCACCAGTTACGGATCGTAACAACTATCACCATCACCCCGATCGCTCCGATAACTGATACCCAGTGCCGCGAGTGGAATGACAATGAAGCGAGTCTAGAGGTACCGGCAAGTTCTCCTGTGAAAAGAAGTGGAACTAAACAAGCTAGTGTTTTTAATATGCAAGGAACGCGGGTCATACCCGTACAAGTTCAGAAAGAAATCCTGGGAAAAGACGAGTAGATAAAAGTTCTCTTGCCCGTACGCTGGTAACCTAGCCCTGCCGTACGCAGGTTTCTTGAGTCCCGCCCTGCCTATCGAGAAAAGTGATTGGAATAACTATCTTCCTTCCATTGAAATCTGAGCATTGCTAATAGGAGATTTTCTTATATTTCCATGGTATTCCTCCCTTCGTCATCTTCGATTTGCAGATTTTAAACAAACGGCTATACGAGTTTTTGAGTACCAACGAAGGAGTGCCAAGGAACTAAATTAGCTCGAGTGGAGCTGGGCAACCAATTCAATGACTTTTTCGTAATGAAATGACTTGACTGCTGGTTGAGAGTCAAAAAGATACCAAAGCCAGTGGTGGAACAGAAGTGATTAGGGGAAGGAAGGAAAGAAAGGTAAAGAAAGAAAGCTGAACGTAACGGAAGTGAAAAGAGCGATTCCCCTATCGACAAAAGTGATAAATTACAATTTACCTACCGCTTGCCTTCTACAGGATGGGTCCCCTCCCTCCGTAGGCTTACGGCAACAAGACCAATCCGCTCGATCCACTAATAAAATAAGTTGGAGACTACTAATCTGCCAAATCTGCTGTAGCTTTCCCAATGCCTGGGGGCTTAGTTACGTATCATAGGTAAATCTCTCCAAAGTCGTTAGCCTATCGTCATACTATGTTATAGCCCGCCCTTGCCTAGTTGACAGCTTTTTTGATATCTGCTTTTATGACTCTATTGACCGTTGGCCAACGTTTGACTTCCTGGAAAAGAGTGATAGCGCCCCGTCTCGGCCGAAATCCATGCGAATGCACGGAAAATAGAGGATCAAATAACAGGTTCAATAAGTGGGCTAGTCCTAGCCCTCCATTACGATCCTATCTCTCTCCGCTGGTTGAGTTATAGGTCGAAACATTCCCGGTTTGTTCGCTTTTGGTATGAACGACCGAAACATTGCCGAGAAGCGAAAGGTTGATGTCAACAACTCACACTGAATTTCCTCTAGTTCCTCCCTTTGTGGCAGAGCGAGCGCCTTGACTAAGATAGATTGACTCTTTCATTCTTGCAGCCTATTCTGGTTCCAATCGCGTTTGAGGAAAACCCCCTTTGGCATCAATGAAACTCTGTGATATAGGAGTTCACTCATTTCGTTTGAGAGATAGTGGAATTTATTCTTTCAACACGTACATCGACGAGGGTGTCGATGACTTGAGTGAGGGTGAGGAATGGTCATGTGCTAGAGGCCGTACCGTTGGAGTAAGACTTCAACAAGGGGGTGTGCAGTTTAAATGTAAATGACGAGCATGGAGAGGCCAAGGTCATTTGTAATTAGGTGTGGCTGATGCAAGAAGACTGGCGAGCTGTCTATGGTGAGACTCGTTGTGATGCTACTTCAGGAGGCATCCTGGTGTAGTTGAGGCCGCAGGACTTCTGTGCGGGTACAACTGGCACTTAAAAGACCTTCCGTGTAGATGAGTTCTCTTGAGTGAGACTAATCGAGTTACGAAGAAACCTTTGCGATGGTGCTGTGCAGTTGGGTTCTCTATGGAGGAACTTCATTGTGGGGACCAAGGGGTCTTCTTAAGAAGAGTTGCTTTGATGAAAAGAGTGTAGCCATGATGGCAAGTCAAGGTGGGGCCCTGTGAAGGCAAGCCTTGTGTATGTTGGCGTGATGACGAGAGAAAGGAAATGACCTTGAACAATAGCAGTCTGTAGCACACCCTGCAATGACTTCGACCAGCGGACCAGCCTATCCAATACCCTACGCCATGCTTGATGGCTTGGCCTGTGGCTTTGTTGACCAGTGCAAAGGCCCGACAACCGTTCTGAGAGTCGCTGGAGAATGGCCAATAAGCTGGATTCCCTCCTTGCTTTACCTACTTTTTTTCCAGCGACTGCTACTGATTCCTTTATTTCCCACGTAACCTTTACTTCTATCTGGAGAAGATCCATTACCTAGCTCTTATTCCGGCATGATCAAATCGATACCAACATTCAAGAGCGGATAAGGCTAAAAAGAGAAAAAGCAGGGCTTAGGGGGAGGAATCCATTTATTATTTATTTATTAGCCTTAGCCTAGGCCCAACTATGTACAGAAATCTATCTATTATTGCCTGCATCGACAGCAAAGTAAACTCTCGCTGATGATAGAAGAACAACTCTTAGGGCAGTAGCAAGGAAACTATGAGCTATTTATTGTTCCTTTCTTAGATAGGCTACAAGATAAAGGATGGCTTATGGTCTATTTTCTTACTTTACTATCCTGCCTGACTTGGCAAATAAAAGAGAACCCCATTTCGCCCGGAATTGGACTTGTTTGCTAGCTTGGGAAATCTTTATGCTTACCTACTTGCTGACCTTAGGATAGGAAATGCATATTACTTGAAAGCTAGTCGCTCGGCTGGCACGCTATCAAAGCACTTAGGATTGGCTGGAACAGAACCCCCGAGAAACTTTTTAACATTTCGGAGAATATAGAGAGGAGGGAGATAAATGTATATTTTGTATCATTTCTTCGATACCTCGCTTACGTTTAACTTCCCTTCACCAACCTCAGAGGGTACTACGGGCTTAGACTCTCTAAGATATCCATCACTAAACTAAAGAAAGTAGCGAAAATCATAAGAGAAGCTTTGTGTTCAGAAGGTTGGGAAGGAGTACGCCCGGTTTGTCTTGATTTGCTTCATCCATGATTCCCCCTTGTGGAGTGAAGTGGAATGCTAAAGATACAAAAGTGAACCGTAGGATCTCGTCTTACCCCATTGACAAAACTTGTCCAAGAAACCCTGTATGTATCGACTATGTAAATAAAGCCCTAATGTTTCAATTCCGCATACACCAAGAACGACCAATTAGCTCTAGCCAAACCTTGAACATAATTTTTCATTTATGCCCAAAAGGGACAACTGGTTTTGCCCATTGGTTCAAAGAAGTATTCAAATTTCCTTGGATGTGTATTATTCTTCTGGATTTGGTCGGTTGTATTATATATCGACTTTAAAATATAATATAAAAATTGAGCATTCTACTGTCAATGAAGTACATACTAAAATTGGGAAATGTTGAGCTCTATTGTTTGGAATAGGCTCGCTCCATCCTTCCGCCCGGCTGTGCTTTTACCTTTTTTTTGGTAGTGGTCTCCTGGTATTTTTTTTTGAAACACCTGCCTTTTCCAATGATGGTGGAACCAGATCCAACACTTTCGGGATATCTCCCCGTGCTGCGCTCAGCATGTCCCACCATCTGAGCTAACCTGTCCTTAGCACGGACAGCACTCAATATCTCGCAGCGGAAGCGGAATATGTCTACCGGAGTACGCTCCGCAAAGCTCCTCACTCGGCACACAATCTATATCCAAGTCCCCCATCGCACTCCACAAGTTTGGGACGACCCCTTTCTTAACGGTGCCTTAACACAAGGCTTCCCTACTAAACCAGTACACTAAGTACGGGATCACTACTCATGACTCCTTGGTCTTCATAGTCCTCGAGAACACGATCAACAATGTCTCCCATACATTGTATGATGAAATGCCTCCTCACTATCCAATCAAAAACTGGACTTCCAAGATCCATCTCACTCAGACCCTTTTGAATGTAGCGGATAACAACGGAGCGAGGCTATCGAATTGATATGTATTCGAATCTTAGGAGCTGGTAATCACTGATATGCCCATATTGGTGACGTTATTGTTGCTGTAATCAAAGAAGCAGTGCCCAAAATGCCTCCAGAAAGATCAGACAGAAGTAAGACGAGCTGTAATTGTACGTAAATGTAAAGAACTCAAACGTGATAACGGTATGATAATACGATATGATGACGATTGTCATTGATCAAGAAGGAAATGAAATCCAAAAGGAACTCGAGGTGCGATCGCTCGGGAATTGAGACTTATGAATTTCACTAAAAGAGTCTCATGAGCTCCTGAGGTATTAGAAATACTAGTAGTAGAGACTATGATATAGTAGGGTACCTGAATATAGATCAATTAGTAGATTGTGTCTGACGCATATACATGAAAAAAGCAAATAATTATATAATAATAAGAAAAAGAATTCTAATCTTAATAAAAGGAAGGGTTCGAATAGCATCTACTAATATTATATTACCGAAAACTTTGTGAAAATACTTCTACGAGAAGGTTTTATTGAAAACGTTCGAAAACCATAGGGAAAGTAACAAATCTTTCTTGGCACGTGCCCCTGCTCCTGGTCTTCGAACTAGTCATTAATGGTCGGCAACATAGGTACCGTACCCTTTTTCGGTATGCGTTGCGAACACTTTCATTTTTAGCGTCTCATCTTCTCTGGAGAAGCTCAAATCGAACGGATAGAGCAGATGGTCCAACTACAGAACTTCTTCTTTTTCATTACTTCCATGGTCGTGCCCCGTGGCACGGCAGCACCCGTACTATTGAAATGGTTCGTCAGTAGAGATGTTCCCACTGGTGCCTCTTTTTCCAATGGTACTATAATTCCTATTCCTATCCCTTTATTCCCTTTTTTGGTCTATCTACATTCAAGGAAATTCATACGCTCCATGGACAGAGCAAAAAGTGGAGTGTTGGTCAAAGCAAGCCGCCCTATTCTATTACCAGACAAAATTGGGAGAAGCTCATCCGCTAGAAATGCTTTATTTCGTTTCGTTCCCGTTCTTCATTTCCTTATTATCGAATCCATGGGGGACTTGTCATATTTAGAATCTTTCTGCGGTCTGCTCTGTTTACAATTCTTTCGTACTCTCTTCTCTTTTCCACGCGATAGGTCAGCGAAGCGTGAGCGGGCGCTCCGAAGTAAAGGCCAAACACTTCGGCCTAAGGGGAATGAGCAACAAAATGACAAGATGAGGTGCCCCGGGCACCCCCATATAGAAAGAAGGGTCGAAGGTTTTGGGCCTGTAGCTTTCCCCGCCCCCCCCCTCGTCGAGTGGTGCTTGTTTGGGGGGTGTGCCACCTGAAATCGGGCTTGAAGCTCTCGCCGTACCAATGAGCCGACTGTTGATGGCTGTTGGTCACGACTACTACAAAAAAGTGAAGATGAATCTTTCTATTTCACATGGAGGAGTGTGCATCTTTATGTTGGGTGTTCTTCTGTCGTGCGACCCGATGGCTTATGTGCGACCTGTGGCCCTCGCCTCCTATTCTATTTGTTCAGGGCGGGCGGCGTGAACTCTGATTCGATCCGGGTATTCAATCCCGACGCTGAGATGCTCAGTTGACTCCTTAACCTTGATAGGAAGATGGCTTATTCCTAAATTCGTGCATAAGGGTAAGGAACTTTGGATGAATTAATGCGAATGGGTGTAAGCCTCGCAGCTCGGAAACACCCAGTGCTGACCACACTGAGAGACACGAAAGCGCAGGTAATGCCAGTTGGCAAAGTAGCGTTAAGCATCCCTAGCGGTACGCAAAGAGAGGTCGTGATGATATCATCTACGTCCGTACCGCTCCTCGTGGAGTAGATCCCGCATCCAACCAACCCTTTTTTTACCAGGAAACGGGAGAATTCCCACTACCGCTGGCAGGCCAGCCGGGCCGTGAGCGCGGTGGGAACAGGGCTTCCCAAAAAGCGAGCCCCGGCCCGGGTCAGCATAGAATGGGGGGGGGGGACGGCCCTAATGTTGTGTTGGCCGGGTTGCGGGCGGATAAAAGCGGACGTGGGGACTCGGGTCGGGGCACAGCGTAACTAAGAGAGCCATTCCATTTAATGCGAGACAGAATGGGCGGGCACAAGCGGTCTGGTGTCCGAGCCGATTGGTCAGACGACGACTACTGCACATATTATATTAGCCGCCTATCCCGGAATGGACTGGGATGGAATAGAAAGAACGCGAAGCAACAAGCAAGGGATGAGCGCTTTGTTGCTAAAGCGCATACGTTTTCTTGCTGGGTCGGTTTGTTTTTTGGGGGTGGGGCAATAAGCTTGCTTCTTCACAAGCTTATCCCCGCCCCTTTCCTGTCCGTCCCGACCGGCAGCAGTTGGGTCTCCCCATCTCTCCTCAACTTCCCCGGTCTTCGGCCCGAGCTGTATGAGGCAGAAACTCGTCCCACGTACGGTTCGGAGGCCGAGCCCCACCCCTGCAATAATGGTGCGGCTTAGGTCAACTAATACGAATAAGATACAGTTCACTCAACGATTGCCTTTGGGTCCCGAACTCCATATGGGGAAGGAACATTATTGTTTGCGAGGTCTCGATCATTTACATGGACCCACTTCTCATTCCATTTGTGGGAATTTTTTGATTTATAAACCGTCCCCAACGAGCAAAAGGTTCATGTTTGAACATGATGAATCACTTCGTGCCGACCTGTTGCCCATAAACTTTCCTGCCTCATATGAGAATGGAAAACTGGAAGATTTTCTGCATCGGTGGATGAAGAATCACGAACATAAGAATTTCTGGTTTAGCATGTTCCCAGAAAGAAGATACATTTTTTCCATTCGAGAAACGAGGAGTACGACTGAAGTGGCTATACATACAAATCCATTTACGGATCTATATGCTCCGATTGGAACTGGAAGTTCCAGAACTGGCGGCTGGTATACCACCATAATGAAATTGCCTTTTATTTTTAGTATTCGGATAGGATTTCTGTTGGCTTCATCGGGAGGCTCGCGTAGTTTGTTACGTCAACTCCAAAAGGATAAGTTGCATTGGAATCGAGAAAGTTTCGTTCATAATTGCATTAAAGGAGACTATGTTTGGGACCGGTCTGGGTTCGGCTCATCAACTCGAACGGTCAATGCTGGCCTGATACCAGCATCGTTATACGTCACAAGTTGGGGTGGTTGAACAGGAAAAACAACAAGGCAGGCGATAGGAAAAAGCAAAGGGGAACTGGTTAAAACTAAACAAGGAAAGGAACCGAACCGTTGGGATATGCGAATTCGATTACCAGATCGGATTGGAGGAAAAAGCAATAGTCCCTCCACATGATATTTCTCATATATAGATCCAAATCCATTGCTGCGAACGGCTGCTCGTAATCGGCATGATAGCGAAGCGAGCTCCTTTACGAGTACTACGCAGCGAGGCCTACATTCCTTTTACGCGCTCATCTTCTTTGACCCGGTATGAGAGAAGAGCTCGGCCTGCTTAGCCATCAGTTAGTGCCGATGCATGACTTCCATTCGAAGACAGGAACGGTACTTCCAACGGCTCATCGCGGATGTCAAGGGTACGGGTGAAATCTATTCAATGGTTGTATTGGCAAGGCATGCTTGTGATTGGCATGTTCCGAGAAGAGCACGGCTAAGGGCAAAGCAAACAAGGCACGGGTCCTATCCGCGGATTCGCAATAGTTCTAGTTCCTCGAAAGGACATCGTTCGCTTGCGGCTGAAGTGGAGATACGGCAGTAGTTCCTATCCGGTTTTCAACGGCTAAGGGTCGGTCCATAGAACCCTCGGTTTCGGCTTTCCTAGTCGGCTTTTTCCACGAGTTGGATCGTATAATGATGATCGGAACTAATTCCTTTCCTTCCTATCCGAATACCGGAAACGGCCTTCCTATTTGGAAAATCCTATCCTGGTTCTGTTTCTGTGTAAGCAACTATTGCCTTACTTGAGGATGAGTTTTCCCCTTGCTTTGCAACAACCAAATTCCCTTTTCTTCCAAGCAAAGCAAGACCTATTCCTTTCAAAATTCGTACTTCTGCAAAGCTTTAGGGGTTTAGAGAAAGGGTCTTTCTTTCTACCTATGACGAATAACTTCTTATTATCATGGCGACAGGCATTGTAAACCTACTTTTCCTACCTCCAGATGAGGAGGCCTTAGGACAAACATTCCGAAGTCACTGGAACGGCAGTGATGTGATCCTGTGTCAAAGTAGAGCAGTAGCGATAGTGAATTACTATTCTCATTAACAATAGGGCCTTTCTTCCGATCTTATCCAATTCGTTACGTTTTCTGATTGCACTACTTCCTTCTAATCCAACAATTTGAAACCTAATCTATAATATCCTAATCCATTAATGAATGCGAGCTTCCCGTTTATCTCCATCTGCAGGGCTAGGATTTCTTCTTCTCGATAGTGATGAGGCTAGTGCTCCTTCTCTTCTTCCCAATTCCTGGAAGCCTTCTACTCCTCGAAACCCTGTCTTTTGTTTGATTTAGTTACAGATGGACTATCAAAGATATTGGCTAGAGGTCAAGATGCTGGGTGCCATGGATCGAGTGATCAAATCAGAATAGTTTTCAAAGTGAAATGTTGCTCCTAAGAAAACTCGTATAGTAGTCTCATTGGCCTTCATCGATGGGACAAACGCGGAAGTGTATGCGTTACAAGGCAACTAGCATTTTGTTTTGTCATGGAATGAAAGAATGTTCTTGTTTTTCATTGGAAAAACCAACGCCGACGTCAAGATCAGTCTCCTTTCTCTTTTCGGGAGCAGAGCTTCAAAAGATGGACAGTAACGATCGCGTAATATCAATTTATCGGCCTCGTCATCGAAAGCGGCTTCCAATTGCTCGGAAATTCTCAGCTATATGGGGGACTTTGATGGTGAGCAAAAAGAATTGATCAAGAAATTGGTAAACTTTCGCATGATCGATGGTAAAAGAACGAGAGTTCGTGCTATTGTTTATAAAACTTTTCACCGCCTAGCTCGAACTGAACGCGATGTAATCAAACTTATAGGTTGACGCCGTAGATAATATAAAGCCAATATGCGAAGTGGTCAAAGTAGGAGTCGCAGGTACTATTCATGATGTTCCTGGGATTGTAGCCAGGGATCGTCAACAAACCTTAGCTGTTCGTTGGATCCTTGGAGCAGCTTTCAAACGACGTATAAGCTACAGGATAAGCTTAGAGAAATGTTCATTTGCTGAGATACTGGATGCTTACCGAAAGAGGGGAATTTCACATAAGAGAAGGAAGAATCTTCATGGACTGGCTTCCACCAATCGGAATTTCGCGCATTTCAGATGGTGGTAAAGTGATACCACATAAGGAGCTCTTCCTCATTCAGTCATACTCAACAAAAGTCAGAAATGTTTGACCCTGATCCTTTTTTCATCTTCATATAGAAAGAAAATCGGCCTTCCTCATACTCCCCCCTTCATTCATGGAGTTGGAGGAATCCACAAGAGGCCTGCCCGTTCATAATTGCATAAAAGAACCATTCTTTTTATGAAAACTCTTGTTCCAAACAAGCAAGGGATTGAGCAACTAGCGCAAAAGCCATTGCGCTAACGCGCATCCGTTTTCTTGCTCCTTAACGACCGAGGGATGAAATCTTTCGACGACTAGGGAGGCGTCACCCGAGGCCGATTCCTGTGGATCACTATAGAATCTTCTAGAAGCAAGCTAGGCTACCTTCTGGCTAGCTCTGCCATCTTAGAAAAATTCCTTCGCGCTTAGCTTAGTAAGCTAGCTTGGTAAGCTAAGCAAGCCTGGTTCTCCGGGCACTATGGTAGGACGTGGATCGATCATGATGAGAATGGACTTCTCCGTCATGTAATGGTTTAGAAGAGTCACGGTCCAGTTCCCCGCCGGGCTTTTTCCCTTCTCGACTAGACGAAGGAGATATTCATTCCATTCAGGCAGGTGAGGAAGGGCGGCGTTGGCTTGACCCTGTCTTCTCTCTTGGTCGGGTCGGAGGCTAAGTTTCTCATTCAGTGGTGAGGTGTTCATAGAAAGCAAGGCCTCGCCCAACGAGTGGCGAATTTGGTTTGGGTGGGGTCTCGTCTCGCTTGGACGCTGGGGAGATCCATAGATCTGGATAGAGTCTTTCTCGCTCAGTAAAGAAGAGTACGCGCACTACGGCTTACGCAGTGGATCTTCGGGCAACCAACCCGGCACATCCAATTCCGATCAACAACTTGGAGGTATGGCTGAGTGGCTTAAGGCATTGGTTTGCTAAATCGACATACAAGAAGATTGTATCATGGGTTCGAATCCCATTTCCTCCGGCACGGAAGTTGAACGGGCGGGCGAAATTACGTGAGAGAAAGAACCTCAGATTGATGGAGTCCGCCGTCGGACAGAATAGCACTACTTAGTGACTAGGAGCGGAGCGCCCCTTTCTTGTTCTTGGTGGCGTCTATAGCGAAGAAGACCTTCCCGAACGAGGGCCGTCCAGTCCCTGGCCGGCTCTCGGTTCTTGAGCAAGCTCCTCCACTGCGGGTAGGATGCTTATAGATGAAGAAAAGAGACTTTAGGCAAGTGGTTCTGGTAGCTCAGCTGGTTAGAGCAAAGGACTGAAAATCCTTTTTTGCTTGTTTCAGTGGGAAGAGCAAGGGGCATTGCCCTTTAAATCCTTCAGTGGTTCGAATCCACATCTGAGCATCTTTTTTTTCAGTATGCCGCTCCGCGAGCAAGGAGCGCCGCGAGGAGAGCGAGAGAACGAAGTGGGCTTTGGTGATGTCGGAATTTGCACCTATTTTTATCTATTTAGTGATCAGTCCGCTAGTTTCTTTGATTCCACTCGGTGTTCCTTTTCCATTTGCTTCCAATAGTTCGACCTATCCAGAAAAATTCTCGGCCTACGAATGTGGTTTCGATCCCTCCGGTGATGCCAGAAGTCGTTTCGATATACGATTTTATCCGGTTCCTATTTTATTTATTATCCCTGATCCGAAAGTCACCTTTTCTTTTCCTTGGGCAGTACCTCCTAACAAGATTGATCTGTTTGGATCTTGGTCCATGATGGCCTTTTTATTGATTTTGACGATTGGATCTCTCTATGAATGGAAAAGGGGTGCTTCGGATCGGGAGTAACCACTAGTGAAAGGGCTAAGGGGGGAAGGACATAGGAAAGAAGGATGCCTACAAAAAATCAATTGATTCGTCATGGTAGAGAAGAAAAACGGCGCACGGACCGTACTCGAGCTTCGGATCAATGTCCCCAGAAGCAAGGAGTATGCCTGCGTGTTTCGACGAGAACACCGAAAAAACCTAATTCAGCTCTACGTAAGATAGCAAAAGTACGGTTGAGCAATCGACATGATATATTTGCTCACATTCCAGGCGAAGGTCATAATTCGCAGGAACATTCTATAGTCTTAGTCAGAGGAGGTAGAGTGAAAGATTCGCCAGGTGTGAAATCCCATCGTATTCGAGGAGTCAAGGATTTGCTGGGAATTCCGGATCGTAGAAAGGGAAGATCTAAATATGGTGCAGAAAGACCAAAATCGAAATGAATGGAAGATGCCTCTGGAACTTTTTGGTTCTTTTGTTCGGGAGACAACCATTGTAGATTCCAGCCGAGAAGACAAAAAAAGGGTATCCCCATGGAGCAGTTTTGGGACTTATTTCAAAATCTGATACACAAAGCGTGGGAAACCGAACCCGCTTTTGTTGTAAAAGTAGCAGCAATAGTCGTAATTTTAGTCTTCATAGCCACGTTTATCTCCAACCACTGCCTCAAGTGGAGATGCTTCCTGTATAATAAAAAACAGGGCAATGTCCTATTTGAGATTGAGGACTCTGTCTCCGGTTTCAAAATGAAACCGACACCTCGATTGCCAATTCCTGTAAGGAAGACCCAGAAAAAGTTGGATGTAAGGAAGCTGAAGCGGAAATGCAATTCTCGGTGATGGTATGGTAGGAAGCCAACCCATCAAAAGGAAAGGTGAGCAGCCCTTATTGCACAAACGGCCTACTTATAGCCCTATTTATACCCTT